>NC_088419.1:808344-948344 GCF_034236695.1 Oncorhynchus nerka
TAGGTCTAGAATCAGTCTCTGGTGGCCTATAACCCATAGAATCTAAATATATAGAGGTCTATAGTGGTGGTCTATAAGCCATAGAATCTAAATATATAGAGGTCTATTGTGGTCTATAACCCATAGAAACAAAATATATAGAGGTCCATAACCCATAGAATCTAATTATATAGAGGTCTATAGTGGTGGTCTATAAGCCATAGAATCTAAATATATAGAGGTCTATTGTGGTCTATAAGCCATAGAATCTAAATATATAGAGGTCTATAGTGGTGGTCTATAACCCATAGAATCTAAATATATAGAGGTCTATAGTGGTGGTCTATAACCCATAGAATCTAAATATATAGAGGTCTATAGTGGTGGTCTATAAGCCATAGAATCTAAATATATAGAGGTCTATTGTGGTCTATAACCCATATAGTGGTGGTCTATATCCAATAGAATCTAAATATATCAGGTCTATAGTGGTGGTCTAAATATATAGAGGTCTAGTGGTGGTCTATAACCCATAGAATCTAAATATATAGAGGTCTATAGTGGTGGTCTATAACCCATAGAATCTAAATATATAGAGGTCTATATATAGAATCTAAATATATAGAGGTCTATCGTGGTCCATATAATCTAAATATATAGAGGTCTATAGTGGTGGTCTATAACCCATAGAATCTAAATATATAGAGGTCTATAGTGGTGGTCTATAAGCCATAGAATCTAAATATATAGAGGTCTATAGTGGTGGTCTATAACCCATAGAATCTAAATATATAGAGGTCTATAGTGGTGGTCTATAAGCCATAGAATCTAAATATATAGAGGTCTATAGTGGTGGTCTATAACCCATAGAATCTAAATATATAGAGGTCTATAGTGGTGGTCTATAAGCCATAGAATCTAAATATATAGAGGTCTATAGTCTATAGTGGTGGTCTATAACCCATAGAATCTAAATATATAGAGGTCTATAGAGGTCTATAGTGGTGGTCTATAAGCAATAGAATCTAAATATATAGAATCTAAATATATAGAGGTCTATTGTGGTCTATAGAATCTAAATATAAGAGGTCTATAGAGGTCTATAGTGTGGTCTATAACCCATAGAATCTAAAAATATATAGATTGTGGTCCCATAGAATCTATAGTGGTGGTCTATAACCCATAGAATCTAAATATATAGAGGTCTATAGTGGTGGTCTATAAGCAATAGAATCTAAATATATAGAGGTCTATAGTGGTGGTCTATAAGCAATAGAATCTAAAGAGGTCTATAGTGGTCTATAATGGTCTATAAGCCATAGAATCTAAATATATAGAGGTCTATAGTGGTGGTCTATAAGCAATAGAATCTAAATATATAGAGGTCTATAGTGGTGGTCTATAAGCCATAGAATCTAAATATATAGAGGTCTATAGTGGTGGTCTATAACCCATAGAATCTAAATATATAGAGGTCTATAGTGGTGGTCTATAAGCAATAGAATCTAAATATATAGAGGTCTATAGTGGTGGTCTATAACCCATAGAATCTAAATATATAGAGGTCTATAGTGGTGGTCTATAAGCAATAGAATCTAAATATATAGAGGTCTATAGTGGTGGTCTATAAGCCATAGAATCTAAATATATAGAGGTCTATTGTGGTCTATAACCCATAGCAACAAAACATATAGAGGTCTATCGTGGTCTACAACCCATAGAATCTAATTATATAGAGGTCTATAGTGGTGGCCTATAACCCATAGAATCTAAATATATAGAGGTCTATCGTGGTCTATAACCCATAGAATCTAATTATATAGAGGTCTATAGTGGTGGTCTATAAGCCATAGAATCTAAATATATAGAGGTCTATCGTGGTCTATAACCCATAGAATAGAATTACATAGAGGTACATAGTGGTGGTCTATATCCCATAGAATCTAAATATAAAGAGGTATATAGTGGTGGTCTATAACCCATAGAATCTATATATATAGAGGTCTATAGTGGTGGCCTATAACCCATAGAATCTATATATATAGAGGTCTATAGTGGTGGTCTATAAGCCATAGAATCTATAAATATATATATAGAGGTCTATAGTGGTGGTCTATAACCCATAGAATCTATATATATAGAGGTCTATAGTGGTGGTCTATAAGCCATAGAATCTATATATATATATAGAGGTCTATAGTGGTGGTCTATAACCCATAGAATCTAAATATATAGAGGTCTATAGTGGTGGTCTATAAGCAATAGAATATAAATATATAGAGGTCTATAGTGGTGGTCTATAACCCATAGAATCTATATATATATATATATATAGGTCTATAGTGGTGGTCTATAACCCATACAATCTATATATATATAGAGGTCTATAGTGGTGGTCTATAACCCATAGAATCTAAATATATAGAGGTCTATAACCCATAGAATCTAATTATATAGAGGTACATAGTGGTGGTCTATATCCCATAGAATCTATATATATAGAGGACTATAGTGGTGGCCTATAACCCATATAATCTATATATATAGAGGTCTATAGTGGTGGTCTATAACCCATAGAATATATATATATAGAGGTCTATAGTGGTGGTCTATAACCCATAGAATCTAAATATATAGAGGTCTATAGTGGTGGTCTATAACCCATAGAATCTATAAATATATATATAGAGGTCTATAGTGGTGGTCTATAACCCATAGAATCTATAAATATATATATAGAGGTCTATAGTGGTGGTCTATAACCCATAGAATCTATATATATATAGAGTTCTACAGTGGTGGCCTATAACCCATAGAATCTATATATATAGAGGTCTATAGTGGTGGTTTATAACCCATAGAATCTAAATATATAGAGGTCTATAGTGGTGGTCTATAAGCCATAGAATCTAAATATATAGAGGTCTATTGTGGTCTATAACCCATAGAATCAAAATATATAGAGGTCTATCGTGGTCTATAACCCATAGAATCTAATTATATAGAGGTCTATAGTGGTGGTCTATATCCCATAGAATCTACATATAAAGAGGTATATAGTGGTGGTCTATAACCCATAGAATCTAAATATATAGAGGTCTATAGTGGTGGTCTATAACCCATAGAATCTAAATATATAGAGGTCTATAGTGGTGGTCTATAAGCCATATAATCTAAATATATAGAGGTCTATAGTGGTGGTCGATAACCCATAGAATCTAATTATATAGAGGTCTATAGTGGTGGCCTATAACCCATATAATCTATATATATAGAGGTCTATAACCCATAGAATCTAATTATATAGAGGTCTATAGTGGTGGTCTATAACCCATAGAATCTATATATATAGAGGTCTATAACCCATAGAATCTAATTATATAGAGGTCTATAGTGGTGGTCTATAACCCATAGAATCTATATATATAGAGGTCTATAACCCATAGAATCTAATTATATAGAGGTCTATCGTGGTCTATAACCCATAGAATATATATATATATAGGTCTATAGTGGTGGTTTATAACCCATAGAATCTAAATATATAGAGGTCTATAGTGGTGGTCTATAAGCCATAGAATCTAAATATATAGAGGTCTATCGTGGTCTATAACCCATAGAATATAATTATATAGAGGTACATAGTGGTGGTCTATATCCCATAGAATCTATATATATAGAGGTCATCTTTACTAGATGCTGTTCTTCCAATAACCTCATTGCAACTCCCCTCCAAGTCTCCGACCACTACCTTGTATCCTTTTCCCTCTCGCTCTCATCCAACACTTCCCACACTGCCCCTACTCGGATGGTATCGCGCCGTCCCAACCTTCGCTCTCTCTCCCCCGCTACTCTCTCCTCTTCCATCCTATCATCTCTTCCCTCTGCTCAAACCTTCTCCATCCTATCTCCTGATTCTGCCTCCTCAACCCTCCTCTCCTCCCTTTCTGCATCCTTTGACTCTCTATGTCCCCTATCCTCCAGGCCGGCTCGGTCCTCCCCTCCCGCTCCGTGGCTCGACGACTCATTGCGAGCTCACAGAACAGGGCTCCGGGCAGCCGAGCGGAAATGGAGGAAAACTCGCCTCCCTGCGGACCTGACATCCTTTCACTCCCTCCTCTCTACATTTTCCTCTTCTCTCTCTGCTGCTAAAGCCACTTTCTACCACTCTAAATTCCAAGCATCTGCCTCTAACCCTAGGAAGCTCTTTGCAACCTTCTCCTCCCTCCTGAATCCTCCTCCCCCTCCCCCTCCTCCCTCTCTGCAGATGACTTCGTCAACCATTTTGAAAAGAAGGTCGACGACATCCGATCCTCGTTTGCTAAGTCAAACGACACCGCTGGTTCTGCTCACACTGCCCTACCCTGTGCTCTGACCTCTTTCTCCCTCTCTCTCCAGATGAAATCTCGCGTCTTGTGACGGCCGGCCGCCCAACAACCTGCCCGCTTGACCCTATCCCTCCTCTCTTCTCCAGACCATTTCTGGAGACCTTCTCCCTTACCTCACCTCGCTCATCAACTCATCCCTGACCGCTGGCTACGTCCCTTCCGTCTTCAAGAGAGCGAGAGTTGCACCCTTCTGAAAAAACCTACACTCGATCCCTCCGATGTCAACAACTACAGACCAGTATCCCTTCTTTCTTTTCTCTCCAAAACTCTTGAACGTGCCGTCCTTGGCCAGCTCTCCCGCTATCTCTCTCAGAATGACCTTCTTGATCCAAATCAGTCAGGTTTCAAGACTAGTCATTCAACTGAGACTGCTCTTCTCTGTATCACGGAGGCGCTCCGCACTGCTAAAGCTAACTCTCTCTCCTCTGCTCTCATCCTTCTAGACCTATCGGCTGCCTTCGATACTGTGAACCATCAGATCCTCCTCTCCACCCTCTCCGAGTTGGGCATCTCCGGCGCGGCCAACGCTTGGATTGCGTCCTACCTGACAGGTCGCTCCTACCAGGTGGCGTGGCGAGAATCCGTCTCCACACCACGTGCTCTCACCACTGGTGTCCCCCAGGGCTCTGTTCTAGGCCCTCTCCTATTCTCGCTATACACCAAGTCATTTGGCTCTGTCATAACCTCACATGGTCTCTCTCCTATCATTGCTATGCAGACGACACACAATTAATCTTCTCCTTTCCCCCTTCTGATGACCAGGTGGCGAATCGCATCTCTGCATGTCTGGCAGACATATCAGTGTGGATGACGGATCACCACCTCAAGCTGAACCTCGGCAAGACGGAGCTGCTCTTCCTCCCGGGGAAGGACTGCCCGTTCCATGATCTCGCCATCACGGTTGACAACTCCATTGTGTCCTCCTCCCAGAGCGCTAAGAACCTTGGCGTGATCCTGGACAACACCCTGTCGTTCTCAACTAACATCAAGGCGGTGGCCCGTTCCTGTAGGTTCATGCTCTACAACATCCGCAGAGTACGACCCTGCCTCACACAGGAAGCGGCGCAGGTCCTAATCCAGGCACTTGTCATCTCCCGTCTGGATTACTGCAACTCGCTGTTGGCTGGGCTCCCTGCCTGTGCCATTAAACCCCTACAACTCATCCAGAACGCCGCAGCCCGTCTGGTGTTCAACCTTCCCAAGTTCTCTCACGTCACCCCGCTCCTCCGCTCTCTCCACTGGCTTCCAGTTGAAGCTCGCATCCGCTACAAGACCATGGTGCTTGCCTACGGAGCTGTGAGGGGAACGGCACCTCAGTACCTCCAGGCTCTGATCAGGCCCTACACCCAAACAAGGGCACTGCGTTCATCCACCTCTGGCCTGCTCGCCTCCCTACCACTGAGGAAGTACAGTTCCCGCTCAGCCCAGTCAAAACTGTTCGCTGCTCTGGCCCCCCAATGGTGGAACAAACTCCCTCACGACGCCAGGACAGCGGAGTCAATCACCACCTTCCGGAGACACCTGAAACCCCACCTCTTTAAGGAATACCTAGGATAGGATAAAGTAATCCCTCTCACCCCCCCCCCTTAAAAGATTTAGATGCACTATTGTAAAGTGGCTGTTCCACTGGATGTCTTAAGGTGAATGCACCAATTTGTAAGTCGCTCTGGATAAGAGCGTCTGCTAAATGACTTAAATGTAATGTAAATGTAGAGGTCTATAGTGGTGGTCTATAACCCATAGAATCTAAATATATAGAGGTCTATTGTGGTGGTCTATAACCAATAGAATCTAAATATATAGAGGTCTATAGTGGTGGTCTATAACCCATAGAATCTATAAATATATATATAGAGGTCTATAGTGGTGGTCCATAACCCATAGAATCTAAATATATAGAGGTCTATAGTGGTGGTCTATAACCCATAGAATCTATAAATATATATATAGAGGTCTATAGTGGTGGTCTATAACCCATAGAATCTAAATACATAGAGTTCTATAGTGGTGGTCTATAACCCATAGAATCTAAATACATAGAGTTCTATAGTGGTGGTCTATAACCCATAGAATATATATATATAGAGGTCTATCGTGGTCTATAACCCAAAGAATCTAATTATATAGAGGTACATAGTGGTGGTCTATATCCCATAGAATCTATATATAAAGAGGTCTATAGTGGTGGTCTATAACCCATAGAATCTATATATATATAGGTCTATAGTGGTGGTCTATAACCCATAGAATCTATATATATATAGGTCTATAGTGGTGGTTTATAACCCATAGAATCTATATATATATAGGTCTATAGTGGTGGTCTATAACCCATAGAATCTATATATATAGGTCTATAGTGGTGGTCTATAACCCATAGAATCTATATATATATAGGTCTATAGTGGTGGTCTATAACCCATAGAATCTATATATATATATATAGGTCTATAGTGGTGGTCTATAACCCATAGAATCTATATATATAGAGGTCTATAGTGGTGGTCTATAACACATAGAATCTAAACATATAGAGGTCTATAGTGGTGGTTTATAACCCATAGAATCTAAATATATAGAGGTCTATAGTCGTGGTCTATAAGCCATAGAATCTAAATATATAGAGGTCTATAGTGGTCTATAACCCATAGAATCTATATATATATATATAGGTCTATAGTGGTGGTCTATAACCCATAGAATCTATATATATATAGGTCTATAGTGGTGGTCTATAACCCATAGAATCTATAAATATAGAGGTCTATAGTGGTGGTTTATAAGCCATAGAATCTAAATATATAGAGGTCTATAGTGGTGGTCTATAACCCATATAATCTAAATATATAGAGGTCTATAGTGGTGGTCTATAACCCATAGAATCTAATTATATAGAGGTCTATAGTGGTCTATAACCCATAGAATCTATATATATATAGAGGTCTATAGTGGTGGTCTATAAGCCATAGAATCTAAATATATAGAGGTCTATTGTGGTCTATAACACATAGAAACAAAATATATAGAGGTCCATCGTGGTCTACACCCATAGAATCTAATTATATAGAGGTCTATAGTGGTGGCCTATAACCCATATAATCTACATATATAGAGGTCTATAGTGGTGGTCTATAACCCATAGAATCTAAATATATAGAGGTCTATAGTGGTTGTCTATAAGCAATAGAATATAAATATATAGAGGTCTATAGTGGTGGTCTATAAGCCATAGAATCTAAATATATAGAGGTCTATTGTGGTCTATAACCCATAGAATCTAATTATATAGAGGTACATAGTGGTGGTATATAACCCATAGAATCTATAAATATATATATAGAGGTCTATAGTGGTGGTCTATAAGCCATAGAATCTAAATATATAGAGGTATATTGTGGTCTACAACCCATAGAAACAAAATATATAGAGGTCCATCGTGGTCTACACCCATAGAAACTAATTATATAGAGGTCTATAGTGGTCTATAACCCATAGAATCTAAATATATAGAGGTCTATAGTGGTGGTCTATAAGCAATAGAATCTAAATATATAGAGGTCTATCGTGGTCTATAACCCATATAATCTATATATAAAGAGGTCTATAGTGGTGGTCTATAAGCCATAGAATCTAAATATATAGAGGTCTATTGTGGTCTATAACCCATAGAATCTAAATATATAGAGGTCTATAGTGGTGGTCGATAACCCATAGAATCTATATATATAGAGGTATATAGTGGTGGTTTATAACCCATATAATCTATATATATAGAGGTCTATAGTGGTGGTCTATAACCCATAGAATCTATATATATAGAGGTATATAGTGGTGGTCTATAACCCATAGAATCTAAATATATAGAGGTCTATAGTGGTGGTCTATAACCCATAGAATCTAAATATATAGAGGTCTATAGTGGTGGTCGATAACCCATAGAATCTATATATATAGAAGTCTATAGTGGTGGCCTATAACCCATATAATCTGAATATATAGAGGTCTATAGTGGTGGATTTATAACCCATAGAATCTATTTATATAGAGGTATATAGTGGTGGTCTATAACCCATAGAATCTAAATATATAGAGGTCTATAGTGGTGGTCTATAACCCATAGAATCTATAAATATATATATAGAGGTCTATAGTGGTGGTCTATAAGCCATAGAATCTAAATATATAGAGGTATATTGTGGTCTACAACCCATAGAAACAAAATATATAGAGGTCCATCGTGGTCTACACCCATAGAAACTAATTATATAGAGGTCTATAGTGGTGGTCTATAACCCATATAATCTACATATATAGAGTTCTATAGTGGTGGTCTATAACCCATAGAATCTAAATATATAGAGGTCTATAGTGGTGGTCTATAACCCATAGAATCTATAAATATATATATAGAGGTCTATAGTGGTGGTCTATAAACCATAGAATCTATATATATATATATATATATATATATATATATATATATAGATAGAGGTCTACAGTGGTGGTCTATAACCCATAGAATCTATATATATATATATAGAGGTCTATAGTGGTGGTCTATAAACCATAGAATCTATATATATATAGAGGTCTATAGTGGTGGTCTATATAGAATCTAAATATATATCTATAGTGGTGGTCTATATATAAATATAGGTCTATATAGAGTTCTACAGTGGTGTCCTATAACCCATAGAATCTATATATATAGAGGTCTATAGTGGTGGTCTATAAGCCATAGAATCTAAATTTATAGAGGTCTATAGTGGTGGTCTATAAGCCATATAATCTAAATTTATAGAGGTCTATAGTGGTGGTCTATAACCCATAGAATCTATATATATATAGAGGTCTATAGTGGTGGTCTATAACCCATAGAATCTAAATATATAGAGGTCTATAGTGGTGGTCTATAACCCATAGAATCTAAATATATAGAGGTCTATAGTGGTGGTCTATAAGCCATAGAATCTAAATATATAGAGGTCTATCGTGGTCTATAACCCATAGAATCTAAATATATAGAGGTCTATAGTGGTGGTCTATAACCCATAGAATCTAAATATATAGAGGTCTATAGTGGTGGTCTATAAGCCATAGAATCTAAATATATAGAGGTCTATTGTGGTCTATAACCCATAGAATCTAAATATATAGAGGTCTATAGTGGTGGTCGATAACCCATAGAATCTATATATATAGAAGTCTATAGTGGTGGCCTATAACCCATATAATCTGAATATATAGAGGTCTATAGTGGTGGATTTATAACCCATAGAATCTAAATATATAGAGGTCTATAGTGGTGGTCTATAACCCATAGAATCTATATATATAGAGGTCTATAGTGGTAGTCTATAACCCATAGAATCTAAATATATAGAGGTCTATAGTGGTGGTTTATAACCCATAGAATCTAAATATATAGAGGTCTATAGTGGTCTATAACCCATAGAATCTATATATAAAGAGGTATATAGTGGTGGTTTATAACCCATATAATCTATATATATAGAGGTCTATAGTGGTGGTCTATAACCCATAGAATCTATATATATAGAGGTCTATCGTGGTCTATAACCCATAGACTCTATATATATATAGAGGTCTATAGTGGTGGCCTATAACCCACATAATCTAAATATATAGAGTTCTACAGTGGTGGCCTATAACCCATAGAATCTATATATATAGAGGTCTATAGTGGTGGTCTATAACCCATAGAATCTATATATATATATATAGGTCTATAGTGGTGGCCTATAACCCATAGAATCTAAATATATAGAGGTCTATAGTGGTCTATAACCCATAGAATATATATATATAGAGTTCTACAGTGGTGGCCTATAACCCATAGAATCTATATATATATAGGTCTATAGTGGTGGTCTATAACCCATAGACTCTATATTTATATAGAGGTATATAGTGGTGGTCTATAACCCATAGAATCTATATATATAGAGGTCTATAGTGGTGGTTTATAACCCATATAATCTAAATATATAGAGGTCTATAGTGGTGGTCTATAAGCCATAGAATCTAAATATATAGAGGTCTATAGTGGTGGTTTATAACCCATAGAATCTAAATATATAGAGGTCTATAGTGGTGGTCTATAAGCCATAGAATCTAAATATATAGAGGTCTATCGTGGTCTATAACCCATAGAATATAATTATATAGAGGTACATAGTGGTGGTCTATATCCCATAGAATCTATATATATAGAGGTCTATAGTGGTGGCCTATAACCCATAGAATCTAAATATATAGAGGTCTATTGTGGTCTATAACCCATAGAATCTATATATATATATATAGGTCTATAGTGGTGGTCTATAACCCATAGAATCTATATATATATATATAGGTCTATAGTGGTGGTCTATAACCCATAGAATCTAAATATATAGAGGTCTATAGTGGTGGTCTATAACCCATAGAATCTATATATATATATATAGGTCTATAGTGGTGGTCTATAACCCATAGAATCTAAATATATAGAGGTCTATAGTGGTGGCCTATAACCCATAGAATCTAAATATATAGAGGTCTATAGTGGTCTATAACCCATAGAATCTATATATATATATATAGGTCTATAGTGGTGGTCTATAACCCATAGAATCTCTCTCTCTCTATATATATATATATATATATAGGTCTATAGTGGTGGTCTATAACCCATAGAATCTATATATATATATATATAGGTCTATAGTGGTGGTCTATAACCCATAGACTCTATATATATATAGAGGTATATAGTGGTGGTCTATAACCCATAGAATCTAAATATATAGAGGTCTATAGTGGTGGTCTATAAGCCATAGAATCTAAATATATAGAGGTCTATAGTGGTGGTTTATAACCCATAGAATCTAAATATATAGAGGTCTATAGTGGTGGTCTATAAGCCATAGAATCTAAATATATAGAGGTCTATAGTGGTGGTCTATAAGCCATAGAATCTAAATATATAGAGGTCTATCGTGGTCTATAACCCATAGAATAGAATTATATAGAGGTACATAGTGGTGGTCTATATCCCATAGAATCTATATATATAGAGGTCATCTTTACTAGATGCTGTTCTTCCAATAACCTCATTGCAACTCCCCTCCAAGTCTCCGACCACTACCTTGTATCCTTTTCCCTCTCGCTCTCATCCAACACTTCCCACAGTGCCCCTACTCGGATGGTATCGCGCCGTCCCAACCTTCGCTCTCTCTCCCCCGCTAAATGTAGAGGTCTATAGTGGTCTATAACCCATAGAATCTATATATATATATATAGAGGTCTATAGTGGTGGTCTATAACCCATAGAATATATATATATAGAGGTCTATCGTGGTCTATAACCCAAAGAATCTAATTATATAGAGGTACATAGTGGTGGTCTATATCCCATAGAATCTATATATATAGAGGACTATAGTGGTGGTCTATAATCCATAGAATCTAAATATATAGAGGTCTATAGTGGTGGTCGATAACCCATAGAATCTCTCTTTCTCTCTCTCTATATATATAGAGGTCTATAGTGGTGGTCTATAACCCATAGAATCTATATATATAGAGGTCTATAGTGGTAGTCTATAACCCATAGAATCTAAATATATAGAGGTCTATAGTGGTAGTCTATAACCCATAGAATCTATATATATATATATATATATATATATATATATATAGGTCTATAGTGGTGGTCTATATCCCATAGAATCTACATATAAAGAGGTCTATAGTGGTGGTCTATAACCCATAGAATCTCTCTCTCTCTCTCTCTCTATATAGGTCTATAGTGGTGGTCTATATCCCATAGAATCTATATATATAGAGGTCTATAGTGGTAGTCTATAACCCATAGAATCTAAATATATAGAGGTCTATAGTGGTAGTCTATAACCCATAGAATCTATATATATATATATATATATATATATATATATATATATATATATATATAGGTCTATAGTGGTGGTCTATATCCCATATAATCTAAATATATAGAGGTCTATAGTGGTGGTCTATAAGTCATATAATGTAAATATATAGAGGTTTATTGTGGTCTATAACCCATAGAATCTCTCTCTCTCTCTCTCTCTATATATATATATAGATGTATATAGGTCTATAGTGGTCTATAACCCATAGAATCAAAATATATAGAGGTCTATCGTGGTCTATAACCCATAGAATCGAATTATATAGAGGTACATAGTGGTTGTCTATATCCCATAGAATCTAATTATATAGAGGTCTATAGTGGTGGCCTATAACCCATAGAATCTAAATATATAGAGGTCTATAGTGGTGGTCTATATGCCATAGAATCTAAATATATAGAGGTCTATAGTGGTGGTCTATAAGCCATAGAATCTAAATATATAGAGGTCTATTGTGGTCTATAACCCATAGAATCAAAATATATAGAGATCTATCGTGGTCTATAACCCATAGAATCTAATTATATAGAGGTACATAGTGGTGGTCTATATCCCATATAATCTATATATAGAGGTCTATAGTGGTGGTCTATAACCCATATAATCTATATATAGAGGTCTATAGTGGTCTATAACCCATAGAATCTATATATATATATATATAGGTCTATAGTGGTGGTCTATAACCCATAGAATCTATATATATATATATAGAGGTCTATAGTGATGGTCGATAACCCATAGAATCTAAATATATAGAGGTCTATAGTGGTGGTCTATAAGCCATAGAATCTAAATATATAGAGGTCTATAGTGGTGGTCTATTAACCATAGAATCTAAATATATAGATGTCTATTGTGGTCTATAACCCATTGAATATATATATATATATATATATATATATATATATATATATATATATATATATATATATATATATACTATATACTATATACTATAGACCTCAACACTATAGACATCTATATAGAGGTCTACAGTAGTCTATAACCTATATAATCTATATATATAGAGGTCTACAGTAGTCTATAACCCATATAGTCTATAAAGAGGAACGTAAACAAGGAAAGTGAACTGAAAGATTTGGAATATGCAGCTGTTGTTGCTAAGTAAATAATATGCTCTCTTCTGACATGACTTCCTGCTAATAGTATGATATCAGTTGATGGGTTACTAAAACAGCTCTATCTATTGATTGGTAGAAGCTATTCCTAATTCGTTCTCAGATGTGTGTCTGTGGTCAGTATTTGTGGTCAGGACTTGTGTGCAGAAGCTGTGGTCAGTAGTTGTGGTCAGTAGTTGCGTGGTTGTGGTTAGTAGTTGTGATCAGTAGTGGTCAGTTGTTGTCAGTAGTGTTGTATATTTGTGGGCTATACTCAGCCTTGTCTCAGGATGGTAAGTTGGTGGTTGAATATATCCCTCTAGTGGTGTGGGGGCTGTGCTTTGGCAAAGTGGGTGGGGTTATAACCTTCCTGTTTGGCCCTGTCCGGGGGTGTCCTCGGATGGGGCCACAGTGTCTCCTGACCCCTCCTGTCTCAGCCTCCAGTATTTATGCTGCAGTAGTTTATGTGTCGGGGGGCTAGGGTCAGTTTGTTATATCTGGAGTACTTCTCCTGTCCTATTCGGTGTCCTGTGTGAATCTAAGTGTGCATTCTCTAATTCTCTCCTTCTCTCTTTCTTTTTCTCTGTCGGAGGACCTGAGCCCTAGGACCATGCCCCAGGACTACCTGACATGATGACTCCTTGCTGTCCCCAGTCCACCTGGCCATGCTGCTGCTCCAGTTTCAACTGTTCTACCTTATTATTATTCTACCATGCTGGTCATTTATGAACATTTGAACATCTTGGCCATGTTCTGTTATAATCTCCACCGGCACAGCCAGAAGAGGACTGGCCACCCCACATATGCTCTCTCTAATTCTCTCTTTCTTTCTCTCTCTCGGAGGACCTGAGCCCTAGGACCGTGCCCCAGGACTACCTGACATGATGACTCCTTGCTGTCCCCAGTCCACCTGACTGTGCTGCTGCTCCAGTTTCAACTGTTCTGCCTTATTATTATTCGACCATGCTGGTAATTTATGAACATTTGAACATCTTGGCCATGTTCTGTTATAATCTCCACCCGGCACAGCCAGAAGAGGACTGGCCACCCCACATAGCCTGGTTCCTCTCTAGGTTTCTTCCTAGGTTTTGGCCTTTCTAGGGAGTTTTTCCTAGCCACCGTGCTTCTACACCTGCATTGCTTGCTGTTTGGGGTTTTAGGCGGGGTTTCTGTACAGCACTTTGAGATATCAGCTGATGTACGAAGGTCTATATAAATACATTTGATTTGATTTGATTTGAATGTTGTTGTCAGTAGTTGTGGTCAGTAGTTTTGTGGTTGTGGCCAGTAGTTGTGTGGTTGTGGTCAGTAGTTGTGTGGTTGTGGTCAGTAGCTGTGGTTAGTTGTGGTCAGTAGTTGTGTGGTTGTGGTCAGTGTGTGGCTGTGGTCAGTAGTTGTGTGGTTGTGGTCAGTAGTTGTGTGGTTGTGGTCAGTAGTTGTGTGGTTGTGGTCAGTAGCTGTGGTTAGTTGTGGTCAGTAGTTGTGTGGTTGTGGTCAGTAGTTGTGTGGTTGTGGTCAGTAGTTGTGTGGTTGTGGTCAGTAATTGTGTGGATGTGGTCAGTAGTTGTGTGGTTGTGGTCAGTAGTTGTGTGGTTGTGGTCAGTAGTTGCTGCATCCCTATCTTCACCCTCGTCATCATTTTTGTCTATCCTGCCACATGTGCTCCTCAGTCTGTGTGTATCCATAGCAACTGCTCCATTTGGGCTGATAAGAGACAAGAAAGCTGTTAGCTGCCAATAGTTAGATACATTTTGTCTAAACTCTGACAAACAGTTGTAACTTTTGTATTGGCAGAAGATATTTCTATTAAGATTTTTTTAAATTGAAAAGCAGAGAAATAGAGGAAGATTTCATCAGCTCTATGCATTTACTAACACAGCTGTGCTTTTTTTGATTAGAATAATGGTGTTTTTTTCAGACGCCAGATATGAATAGCAGAGAAGTAGACAAAGATTTAATACGCTCTAACTTTTGTGTAAGTTGTTGGCCAAGTGGTCAATGAAGCTGATTTGTGTCAAAATGTCTATTGTTGCATTAACACTGAATGTAATGTTGGAAGTGATGAAGTCACAACGGGGCCTTCTAGAATCTTCAGGAAATGCTATGAAAGTGAATGAAGATGGGTAAAAATGACCAACATTTTAATTAATAGTTTATAAGGTATAAAAGACATCAAAAAGTTATATACAAGCACACTATGCCAGACCGATCTGCACGTTTTAAAGTTTGAATGATGTTTCTAGCTTAAACGGTGTAGGAGGAGTAGCTTTCCAAGTAATAATATACAGTAGATGGTAAATATACATGAATCACAATAGATAGTAAATATACATGAATCACAATAGATAGTAAATATACATGAATCACAATAGATAGTAAATATACATGAATCATAATCGAAGGGACTTCAATTCATAAAAGTTTTTTTTGTGGTAGCGGTAATAGTAAAGTTTTACATTACTATTTAAAGCAAAGCAGTTTTAAAGTATGTGACTGGTTATAGTTATAGTAGTGATAGTGTCTGCAGTATTAATGGTGGTGACTGGTTATAGTTATAGTAGTGATAGTGTCTGCAGTATTAATGGTAGTGACTGGTTATAGTTATAGTAGTGGTAGTGACTGGTTATAGTTATAGTAGTGATAGTGACTGGTTATAGTTATAGTAGTGATAGTGTCTGCAGTAGTAATGGTGGTGACTGGTTATAGTTATAGTAGTGATAGTGTCTGCAGTATTAATGGTGGTGACTGGTTATAGTTATAGTAGTGATAGTGTCTGCAGTATTAATGGTGGTGACTGGTTATAGTTATAGTAGTGATAGTGTCTGCAGTATTAATGGTGGTGACTGGTTATAGTTGAAAAAGTAGGTAGATGAAAAGTTACAATAGCCTGAACATATGAAAAAGTATGTTTTCTGTATATAGCTTGAATGGTTTAATGTTGGTGGGTTATTTTATGCTACTTTATATAGTGATAGATGATAAAAAAAATGTATAAGAACTTGAAGTTAGGATAGCTTGAACATGTGAAAGTTGGTTTGGTGTCTTCAGCTTGAATGGATCAAAGATGAATGTTGGTGAGTTATATTATATAGTTATAGTTGCATACAATGTTAAGTTAGTGTAGTCTGAACACGTGGAAGTTGGTTTGGTGTCTCTACCTTGAATGATTCAAGAGTTACAATTTTTGTTGGTAGAATTATATGCACATTTATGCAAATGTAACCCTTGTGTGGTGTTCGGGTCTGTGGGGGACCCATTTTCAATGTTTACTAAAAGAAAAAAGATACAATTATTATTTTTTTTCAACCTGAGACTCATTGACCTTGGCTCATTGGCTGTGGAGATCATGTAAATAAAACACATCTTTTCTCCCACTCTTTATGTAAGGGTTTTCTTGTGGTGAAGGAGAGGCGGACCAAAATGCAGCGTGGTGGTTATTCATGTTCTTTAATAAAGGAACTAGACATGAAATAACTAACAAAACAATAAATGTGCGAAAACCTAAACAGTCCTATCTGGTGCAAACACAGAGACAGGAACAATCACCCACAAAACCCAACACCAAACAGGCTACCTAAAATATGGTTCCCAATCAGAGACAATGACTAACACCTGCCTCTGATTGAGAACCATATCAGGCCCAAACACAGAACTAGACAAACTAGACATGTAACATAAAATGCCCACTCAGCTCACACCCTGACCAACCAAAAACATAGGAACATACAAAAGCAAACTATGGTCAGGGTGTGACACTTTAGCCTTTGTAGTGTGTGAAACTACACAATGTCTTGCGGGAACGATGTTAAAACAATACATTATTTCAATACTTCAATACTTTGCAAAATAAAATGTGTATTTTCAAACACCTTCTACCCCCAGCCAGGTGGAAATCGGGAATGCTTTGCACATGTGGTTCTCCTTACCACAATCAATCAGTATGGCAAAAAAAATCTCTGCTCAGAGGGCCTGAGGAATCTTTTTTTTTTTTTTGCTGAGATAGAAGCTTGTGTGGAAGGAGCATCTTCCACTTTGGAAGATGAAGAATGTCTCTGTCAATTCTGACAAGCTAGCTGCAATCGGGTCAATGCTAAGAGAGACAAGCTAGCTGCAATCAGGTCAGTGCAGAGAGACAAGCTAGCTGCAATCGGGTCAATGCTAAGGGAGACAAGCTAGCTGCAAGCAGGTCAGTGCAGAGAGACAAGCTAGCTGTAATCAGGTCAGTGCAGAGAGACAAGCTAGCTGTAATCAGGTCAATGCTAAGAGAGACAAGCTAGCTGCAAGCAGGTCAGTGCAGAGAGACAAGCTAGCTGCAATCAGGTCAATGCAGAGAGACAAGCTAGCTGTAATCAGGTCAGTGCAGAGAGACAAGCTAGCTGCAATCAGGTCAGTGCAGAGAGACAAGCTAGCTGCAATCAGGTCAGTGCAGAGAGACAAGCTAGCTGTAATCAGGTCAGTGCAGAGAGACAAGCTAGCTGCAATCAGGTCAGTGCAGAGAAACAAGCTAGCTGGAATCAGGTCAAAACCAGAGGAGGCAACATATCCCAAGGACCCCAGCTTCTGCATCCATCGTGAGGAGGATGCTGGTGCCCCATTAGCCCGACCCGCAGAACCAACAACTCCAATACCGGAAATAAGTGTGAGTGATGTTGTTGCATGTGTGTGTGCCTGACTCTCCTAACATCTGAGTGAGTGAGTGAGTGAGTGAGTGAGTGAGTGAGTGAGTGAGTGAGTGAGATGTTAGTAAAATTCCTGAACTGTTAGTAAAATTCCTGAACTGTTTCCACCATTCTAGATTGCAGCCGATAGAAACAAGAAGAGGTGCTGTGATGTGTGTGGATCCAAGAAGGACAGGAAGACACAGTACACATGCAAGAAATACATTTGCAACACACACAGTAAAATGCATATGAGGTTTTTTATTTATTTAACTAGGCAAGTCAGTTTAGAACAAATTCTTATTTTCAATGACGGCCTAGGAACAGTGGGTTAACTGCCTGTTCAGGGGCAGAACGACAGATTTGTACCTTGTCAGCTCAGGGATTTGAACTTGCAATCTTCCAGTTACTAGTCCAGCGCTCTAACCACTAGGCTACCCTGCCACCCCAGGGCAGAGAGACAAGCTCTAGACCGGCCTTAATTTGTGTTCAATGGGGCTCATTTCTCATTTCCATAAAATACTGTGTGTAAAATGTGTCCTTCCAAATTGTTCAGTTCAAAGCAATAAACTTGATGAAAAACCTTGTTTCATTCATATTTGTTCAAGACAAAAATGATTTACTCCATTCATGTCTTGATTATAATAGATTTGTTTTCTCCAGAAATCTGTTTATTTTGTTTTTAATGAATAGCACTTATATTGATAAATGTGATCTAGCAGAAATAAATGGCAAATATTAACCATGTATGCTATCTATTTTGCTTGTAATTGATATACAGTTGAAGTCGGAAGTTTACCAAAAACACTTAGGTTGGAGTGATTAAAACTCGTTTTTCAACCACTCCACAAATTTTTTGTTAACAAACTATAGTTTTGGCAAGTCGGTTAGGACATCTACTTTGTGCAAGACAAGTACATTTTACAACAATTGATTACAGACAGATTATTTCACTTATAATTCACTGTATCACAATTCCAGTGGGTCAGAAGTTTACATACACTAAGTTGACTGTGCCTTTAAACAGCTTGGAAAATTCCAGAAAATTATGACATGGCTTTAGAAGCTTCTGATAGGCTAATTGATATCATTTGATTCAATTGGAGGTGTAGCTGTGGATGCATTTGAAAGCTTACCTTCAAACTCAGTGCCTCTTTGCTTGACATCATGGGAAAATCAAAAGAAATCAGCCAAGACCCCAGAAAATATGGTGGACTACCACAAATCTGGTTCATCCTTGGGAGCAATTTCCAAACGCCTGAAGGTGCCACGTTCATCTGTACAAACAATGGTACGCAAGTATAAACACCATGGGACCACGCAGCCATCATACCGCTCAGGAAGGAGACGTGTTCTATCTCCTAGAGATGAACGTACTTTGGTGCAAAAAGTGCAAATCAATCCCAGAACAACAGCAAAGGACCTTGTGAAGATACTGAAGGAAACAGATATCTACATCCACAGTAAAACGAGTCCTATATTGACATAACCCGAAAGGCCGGAAGAAGCCACTGCTCCAAAACTGCCATAAAAAAGACAGACTACGGTTTGCAACTGCACATGGGGACAAAGATTGTTATTTTTGGAGAAACGTCCTCTCGTCTGATGAAACAAAAATAGAACTGTTTGGCCATAATGACCATCGTTATGTTTGGAGGAAAAAGGGGGAGGCTTGCAAACCGAAGGACACATCCCAACCGTGAAGCACGGGGTTGGCAGCATCATGTTGTGGGGGTGCTTTGCTGCAGGAGGGACTGGTGCACTTCACAAAATAGATGGCATCATGAGGTATGAAAATTATGTGGATACATATACATCTCAAGACATCAGTCAGGAAGTTAAAGCTTGGTCGCAAGTGGGTCTTCCAAATAGACAATGACCCCAAGCATACTTCCAAAGTTGTGGCAAAATGGCTTAAGGACAACAAAGTTAAGGAAATGGAGTGGCCATCACAAAGCCCTGACCTCAATCCCATAGAAAATTCAGGAATGGGCCAAAATTCACCCAATTTATTGTGGGAAGCTTGTGGAAGGCTACCCAAAACGTTTGACCCAAGTTAAATGATTTAAAGGCAATGCTACCAAATACTAATTGAATATATGTAAACTTCTGACCAACTGGGAATGTGATGAAAGAAAGTAAGCGGAAATAAATCATTATCTCTACTATTATTCTGAAATTTCACATTCTTAAAATAAAGTTGGAATCCTAACCTCAACTAAGTCAGGGAATTTTTACTGGATGTGGTCTGTGGTTGTTGTAAGAAGTTGTGTGGTTGTGGTAACTAGATGTGGTCAGTAGTTGAGTCATATGTTTTGTCTTTTGTGTCTGTGAGTATCCATAGCAACGTCTCTATTTTGGGCTGCTCATTGACACAGAGAGTTGTTAGCAGTCAGCTAGACACTTTTAGCAACTCTAAACTTCAACAAACAGCTGTAACTTTATTGGTAGAAGCTATTCCTATCCAATCAGAGGGGTACAGCCTGCCCTCTTTTTAGAGACAGGCGAACTAACCAGTTTAGTTATTTAGAGCGCAGAGCATGATCCTGAAGAGGAGGACGAAGCTAGTAAACATTAGAAATCTTCTCTTTATGATTCCAGGTCGTCCAGATCGGGGAAGCATTCAAAATCTTATCGCTAGCAGTTCGATCTGAAACACATTGACATAACATGGGAATTTGAAGAGCTATGAAGAGATTCTGTCTTGCTAGTCAAGCGTTGCTAGGCAACCGTAGCCTTGGCAACAGCACACGTTTGAGAATCATGCTGACTTACTGTATATTTGTGCTCGATACTAAATACTGCACTCTGACCCACAAAACTCTTTGCTAGATTCACGATAGTGTTGTTTGACGAAGCCAGGAAGGTGAACTTCAAAACGTGATGTAGTTTTATTGGAATTTGCAGCTGTTGTTGGCTTAATGTGCTTCTGACATGATTTACTGCAGCTTGAAAGAGACCTGTTGATGGGTTACTAAAACAGCTCTGTCTACAGATTTGTAGATGCTAATCTGTTTTTCGGATTTTAATGGCAGAGAAGTAAGGGAAGATTTCATATCATCTATGTTTTTGTCTAACTTGATGGGGTAATGGTCAAAACGGTAGTTGTTTGCAAAAGAAGTTACAGGACATTTTCTTGATGTGGTAACTAAAACAGATGTAACTTTTTTTTTATCAGAATAGGATATTTTGTTCAAACGCCTTGAGGAGCAGAGAAGTAGATGAATACGTAAACGCTCTAACTTTTTTGTCTAAGTTGTTGAAAAGTGGAATAAGTAGCTGATTTGTGTCAAAAGTTGCATTGCTGTATTTACAGTGAATGGAAGTTGGAAGTGATGATGTCACAATGGGGCCGTTTGGAATCTTGAGGAAATCCAGTGTAAGCGGATGGAGGACATAGAAGAAGAACTTCAAAAGTATCAAAAGTTGCAATGCTGTATTTACAGTGAATGGAAGTTGGAAGTGATGATGTCACAATGGGGCCGTTTGGAATCTTGAGGAAATCCAGTGTAAGCGGATGGATGGAGGACATAGAAGAAGAACTTCAAAAGTATCAAAAGTTGTATACAAGCACACTATTCCGGACCGATCTGCACGTTTTAAAGTTTAAACGGCTTTTCTATATTAAACGGTGTAGGAGGAGTAGCGTTCCAATTAGTAATAGTAATAATAATAATAGTAATAATAATAAGTAGACTTTATAAGTAAAGTTGTGGGGCTCGCTAAAGCTCTTTAAAAGCATTTTTTTTGTGGAAGTGGTAGATATAAAAAAATATGTACTTTACTATTTAAAGCAACACAGATTTAAAGTCTTTATGGTTTTGAAAAACTTTAAAGTAGTGATAGTTTCTGCATTAGTAATTGTGGTGACTGGTTATAATTGAAAAAGTAGGCAGAAGAAAGTTAGAATAGCCTGAACATGTGAAAATTGGTTTGGTTTCTCTAGCTTGAACGGTTCAATAATTATTGTTGCTGGGTTATATTATGCAAATTTTTATAGTTATTAGTTCGTACAAGTTTTAAATAAAACATGTGAAGTTACGATAGCCTGACCATGGACCACCCGAGTGGCACAGTGGTCTAAGACACTGCATCGCAGTGCTAGCTCTGCCACTACAGATCCTGGTTTGGGTCCAGGCTCTGTCACAGCTGGCTCTGTCACAGCGACAGGGAGACCCACAGGGCAGCGCACAATTAGCCCAGCGTCATCCGGGTTAGGGGAGGGTTTGGCCGGCCTTGTTCCATCACCCTCTAGTGACTCCTGTGGCGGGCTGGGCACATGCACACTGACGCGGTCGCCAGGTGTATGGTGTTTCATCTGACACGTTGGTGTGGCTGGCTTCATGTGTTAAGCTGGCATTGTGTCAAGAAGCAATGCGGCTTGGTTGGGTTGTGTTTTGGAGGACGCATAGCTCTCGACCTTTGCCTCTCCCAAGTCCGTACTTGAGTTGCAGCGAAACAACACTGTAACCAATTGGGGAGACAAAGGGTTAAAAAATGATATACACCACCATTCAAAAGTTAGTGGTTAGAGCGTTGGACTAGTAACCGGCAGGTAGCCTAGTGGTTAGAGCGTTGGACTAGTAACCGGAAGTATTGTTGAAGATTTTAAATGGCGACTCTTGTTTCACAATCCCCATCAAATGTACATTTAAAAAAAATACATTAACAGCACAACTATTAATAGGCCTACAACTAATAAACCTTAGTACCTATAATATATACATATTTCCAAATATTTTCAAAATGTGATGTTTTATTAGTTAAAAACACAAACAGCTTGTTCTTAACATTTGAAAATGGGATTTCTTGACTGTGATAGTAATGGCCTGATTTCTACAGGTAAATTATTCCAGTCATTTGGATTTCTGTATGTGAAAAATATTACTCCAACCTCATGATTTACCCTTGGAATTTGTAATTGCTGCTGTTGTCAAAAGGACTAGTGTGAGTCTAGTAAAATTAGGTGTTCCTTAATATATGCAGGGAAAATGTATGTGAATAGACTTAAATCAATGACTACCACAATTGAGTGATTCAGACATTGTGCAATGATGTGTCTTATAATGCCATCCAACAACGAATCTGAAATTATTATTATGAATTACATTAATTCGTAAAGTAAGGTCCTGGTTGTGTTTTGATATATGATAGATAGGAAGCAGCAGTTGGGTTACTAAGGTCTTTCTAATGGGTACAGGAAAACTATTCTTAGATCTGTACAATAACACTATAATAACTTATAGTTAAAGGGATACTTCGGGATTTTGGCAACAACGATCTACTTTGCTTTTGATAAATCAATATAGACTGCACAAGTTAGATTGCCTTGATCAGATGAAGAATTGATATCATTAGTAAGTTTCCATAATGCTGTAGTGGTAGCATGTCTGGGTCTAAACCCATGATGAAATTAAGTAAATGTATCTAGGTATTGATACATTTTGGAATTTTGGAATTTCTTAGAGATTTTTGCTATTGAACAGAAACATTACTGACATATGTCTATAATTATTGGGATCTAAGGAGTTTCCATCACTATGAAGAGGGGTCACTCGGGTACATTTCCAAACAGAAGGTATTTCAGCAGTCCTTAAAGTCATGTTGAATAGATCAATAGGATACATAATAACATTAGCAGACCACTTTATACATTTGGGTTCCGATCCATCTAGGCCTGCTCCTTTGTCAATATGGATGTAAATAAGGAGAGGCAGTATGGTATATCAGTTGGCATCATATACAGTAATACCTGCCTATTGTATATATACATTTATATACATGTAAAGTATATATTTAGACCCATATATAGGACCAGTCTGCAGTTTAAACATCGCTATGCGGATAGCTTTTAACAGCAAGTGATCAAAAAACTGTTTGGGGTATCAACTACAAGAACAGAAAGAGTGAAATTAAGGCCACATGTAAAAATGAGTGAACTTCCCCTTTAACAAACAGTTTAAAACCTGCTTGAAAGAGACTCTAATCTTGGCTAGCTAGCTAAACTGCTAGCTAAACTGCCAGCCATCAAGCTAACGAAGATAGCTGTTTCGATTTTCCAGATTTGGGACTACCTCTTCTCATGGAGGCCTCTCCATTCAGAGGAAGGGACGAGTGCATCCTGCATTGTAGGACGCTCTTTTCTAGGACCGAGCGTATTTTCAATGCAGTATCTACCATAGCAAACTCCCTTCTCCTTCTCTGGATGTCATTCCGATATGGTAAGAGTATTGATAAGAGTAAAGCTGTCATCATAGCAAAGGGTGGCTACATTGAAGAATCTTTTTTTTGTTGTTTAAAACTTGTTTAAAACTTTTTGGGTTACTACATGATTCCATATGAGTTATTTCATAGCTTTGATGTCTTTACTATTATTCTACAATGTAACCCTGGAATGAGTACGTGGGTCCAACCTTTTGACTGGTACTGTATATCTAACCAAATTATGAATGACAAGCATTGTAATTTTGAATTCCGTAAAGTGATTTTTTTTAATTTCACCTTTATTTAACCCGGAAGTCAAGTTGAGAACAAGTTCTCATTTACAATTGCGACCTGGCCAAGATAAAGCAAAGCAGTTCGACACATACAACAACACAGAGTTACACATGGAGTAAAACAAACATACAGTCAATAATACAGTAGAAAAATAAGTCTATATACAATGTGAGCAAGTGAGGTAAGTTTAAGTTTGAGTTTATTTTTTTATTTTTACAGGGACAGTGCACATTAATCAACGTTTCAGTAAAAGTGCCGGTTTTAGCCAGCCGGCTAATTTTCAACCGCAGTCCCTGGGCAGGTTATTAAAAACAATTACAATATAGACAATAGCAACATAGAACAAGCAAGACATAGCAACATAGGACAAGCAAGACATAGCATACAGACATAGCAACATAGGACAAGCAAGACATAGCATACAGACAGAGCAACATAGAACAAAAAGCAGCAAGACAAAATTCATAAAAGCAACAAAGTGTTTCCACACCTCACAAGCTACAGACAACAGACAACATGGAAAGCGGCAACACACAGCTAGGGACCATGTTCACAAATCTGATTGACCTTTAGCCATGTCTTCAAGCATTTTGTGAAAGTGTGATATGTGGTGCAGTTATGTGTGTCTGATGGCAGTGTATTCCAGACATGGGAAGCTCTCACAGAGAATGCAGATTTACTAAAGGTGCTTTTCCTTAGGGGAACTATACAGTCACCTCTCATGGCAGACCTTGTGGATCTGCTGCCATATGTCTGGGTTTTCTGTTTAACAAAAATATTGAGTGGAGGGGGAGCCAGGCCATTAAGGATCTTGAATACAAGACATGCGTCGGTATATTGCACAAGATTTTCCCAACTCAAGAGCTCATGCTTTCTAAGGATGTGACAATGATGATGGCTATTGGGCTTCCTATCAAGCACTTTGAGAGCCTGTTTGTAGACAGACTGAATAGGTTTTAATGTTGTACAGCAAGCTTGGGCCCAACTAGTCAAGCAGTATGTTAAGTGGGGGAGTATCATAGATTCAAAGTACAGTTTTGCTACCTCTGTAGTCAAACAATTTCGTATAAATCGGAAATTAGCTAGGTTGAATTTGGTTATTTGAATTACCTTTTTCACATGCTTTTTAAAAGAGAGGTTGGAATCAAGTATGATGCCAAGGTACTTAAAATCGGATACCACCTGGAGCTTCTCCCCTGACACATAGACATCTGGCTCAGTAGCATCTGTTGCCCTCTTTGTGATAAGGGAGGTAAAGGCAAAAAAAGGCCATAGTGGCGCAGTAAATATAATATAGCAAGTAAAACACTGGAATGGTTGATTTGCAGAGGAAGAATGTGCAAAGTAGAGATAGAAATAATGGGGTGCAAAGGAGCAAAATAAATAAATAAATACAGTAGGGAGAGAGGTAGTTTGGGCTAAATTATATTATATAATATTATATAATATTATTATATTATTATATGGGCTATGTAGAGGTGCAGTAATCTGTCAGCTGCTTTGACAGCTGGTGCTTAAAGCTAGTGAGGGAAATAAGTGTTTCCAGTTTCAGAGAGTTTTGCAGTTCGTTCCAGTCATTGGCAGCAGAGAACTGGAAGGAGAGGCGGCCAAAGGAGGAATTGGTTTTGGGGGTGACCAGAGAGATATACCTGCCGGAGCGCGTGCTACAGGTGGGTGCTGCTATGGTGACCAGCGAGCTGAGATAAGGGGGGACTTTACCTAGCAGGGTCTTGTAGATGACCTGGAGCCAGTGTGTTTGGCGACGAGTATGAAGTGAGGGCCAGCAAACGAGAGTGTACAGGTCGCAGTGGTGGGTAGCATATGGGGCTTTGGTGACAAAACGGATGGCACTGTGATAGACTGCATCCAATTTATTGAGTAGGGTATTGGAGGCTATTTTGTAAATGACATCGCCGAAGTCGAGGATTGGTAGGATGGTCAGTTTTACAAGAGTATGTTTGGCAGCATGCGTAAAGGATGCTTTGTTTGCGAAATAGGAAACCAATTCTAGATTTAACTTTGGATTGGAGATGTTTGATGTGGGTCTGGAAGGAGAGTTTACAGTCTAACCAGACACCTAGGTATTTGTAGTTGTCCACATATTCTAAGTCAGAGCAATCTAGAGTAGTGATGTTGGACAGGCGGGCAGGTGCGGGCAGCGATCGTTTGAAGAGCATGCATTTAGTTTTACTTGTATTTAAGAGCAATTGAAGGCCACGGAAGGAGAGTTGTATGGCATTGAAGCTCGCATGGAGGGTTGTTAACACAGTGTCCAAAGAAGGGCCAGAAGTATACAGAATGGTGTCGTCTGTGTAGAGGTGGATCAGAGACTCACCAGCAGCAAGAGCGACATCATTGATGTACACAGAGAAGAGAGTCGGTCCAAGAATTGATTCCTGTGGCACCCCCATAGAGACTGCCAGAGGCCCAGACAACAGACCCTCCAATTTGACACACTGAACTCTATTAGAGAAGTAGTTGGTGAACCAGGTGAGACAATCATTTGAGAAACCAAGGCTGTCGAGTCTGCCGATGAGGATGCTGTGATTGACAGAGTCGAAAGCCTTGGCCAGGTCAATGAATATGGCTGCACAGTATTGTTTCTTATCAATGGCAGTTGAGATATCGTTTAGGACGTTGAGCGTGACTGAGGTGCACCCATGACCAGCTCGGAAACCAGATTGCATAGCGGAGAACGTATGGTGGGATTCGAAATGGTCGGTAATCTGTTTGTTGACTTGGCTTTCGAAGACCTTAGAAAGGCAAGGTAGGATAGATATAGGTCTGTAGCAGTTTGTGTCAAGAGTGTCCCCTCCTTTGAAGAGGGGGGTGGCCACAGCTGCTTTCCAATCTTTGGGAATCTCAATCGACACGAAAGATCAAATCAAATCAAATGTATTTATATAGCCCTTCGTACATCAGCTGATATCTCAAAGTGCTGTACAGAAACCCAGCCTAAAACACCAAACAGCAAGCAATGCAGGTGTAGAAGCTCGGTGGCTAGGAAAAACTCGCTAGAAAGGCCAAAACCTAGGAAGAAACCTAGAGAGGAACCAGGCTATGTGGGGTGGCCAGTCCTCTTCTGGCTGTGCCGGGTGGAGATTAAAACAGAACATGGCCAAGATGTTCAAATGTTCATAAATGACCAGCATGGTCCAATATTAGTAAGGCAGAACAGTTGAAACTGGAGCAGCAGCATGGCCAGCATGGCCAAACTTTCTGATTTTTGCAATGTTACGTAGATGGAAAAAAGCTGTCCTTGAAATGGTATTGATATGTTCTTCAAAAGAGAGATCAGGGTCCAGAGTAACGCCGAGGTCCTTCACAGTTTTATTTGAGACGACTGTACAACCATTAAGATTAATTGTCAGATTCAACAGAAGATCTCTTTGTTTCTTGGGACCTAGAACAAGCATCTCTGTTTTGTCAGAGTTTAAAAGTAGAAAGTTTGCAGCCATCCACTTCCTTATGTCTGAAACACATGCTTCTCAGCTGTGTGTACAGCTGAGAGGTTGAACAGGCTAGTAATAGGGGTGGCAACAATTTCAGCAGATAATTTTAGAAAGAAAGGGTCCAGATTGTCTAACCCGGCTGATTTGTATGGGTCCAGATTTTGCAGCTCTTTCAGAACATCAGCTGACTGGATTTTTGCTTTACAGCGAAAGCAATCCAAGCGTTTGTGTAAGTTTATCGATAGCATAACATAACATTATGTACACTAAGCATTAAGTAGCTAGGTCACGAAAATCAGAAAAGCAATCAAATTAATTGTTACCCTTGATGATCTTCAGATGTTTTCACTCACGAGACTCCCAGTTACACAACAAATGTTCCTTTTGTTCTATAAAGATAATTTTTTACATCCAAAATACCTCCGTTTGTTTGTCGCGTTATGTTCAGAATTCCGCAGTCACGAAAACGCAGACGAAAATTCCAAATAGTTTCCATAATGTCCACAGAAACATGTCAAATGTTTTTTATGATCAATCCTCAGGTTGTTTTTAAAATATATAATCGATAACATATCAACCGCAAATGTCTTTCACAATAGGAGAGGGGAAAATAATGGCTGTCCAAATTCTGTCCAAATTCTGTTGCGCGAGCAAAACTCATGTGACCACTTGACGAGATGTCATCGTTCTGGCTAATTTTTTCAAAATAAAAGCCTGAAACTATGTCTGAAGACTGCTGACACCTTGAGGAAGCGATAGGAAAAGGAATCTGGTTCATATCCCTTTAAATCCAGCAAAGGGAGGCTATGGAACATGGAGTTTTCAAAATAGAAGCCACTTCCTGTTTTGATTTTCCTCAGGGTTTCGCCTGCAATATCAGTTCTGTTATACTCACAGACAATATTTTGACAGTTTTGGAAACTTTAGAGTGTTTTCTATCCAATACTAATAATAATATGTATATATTAGCACCTGAGACTGAGGAGCTATCCGTTTACAATGGGCACCTTTTCATCCAAGCTCCTCAATACTGCCCCTGCAGCCATAAAAGGTTAATGCAAAGGTAGCTAAGATGGGGATAGGTCTTTCCATAATAAAGCGCTCTGTTTTCTTGACATTGCTATCAACAAAACAAGTCCTACAGGCCATAGTTTTGTTGCTCCTGGTCTACTGCCCAGTCATATGGTCAAATGCCACAAAGAGGGACATAGGCAAATTACAGTTGACCCAGAACAGAACAGCACGGCTGGAGCTATCAATGCATGCTAATCTCTCCTGGATCAAAGTAGAGGAGAGATTGACTGCGAGACTGTGAGAGGTATTGACATGTTAAAAGCACTGAGCTGTCTGTTCAAACGACTACCACACAGCTCATACACCAGTGCATAACCCACAAGACATGCCACCAGGGGTCTCTTCACAGTCCCCAAGTTCAGTACGGACTCTGAAAATGCACAGTACTACATAGAGCCATGACTACATGGAACTGTATTCCACATCAAGTAACTCGTGCAAGCAGTAAAATCATATTTAAAGCAGAACTATGGAACAATAGATGACTGTGAGGAGACACACGCCAGCACATGCACTCTATGCACTCCTATGAGTGGTGGTATTATGCATTGGGAAATAAACAAAAATAATCTACATTTTGTTACATTACAGCTTAATTCTAAAATTGATTACATACTGTACATTTTTCCCTTGTCAATATACACACAATACCCAATAATGAGAAAGCAAAAAAAAATGTTTAGCAAATATATTAAATATGAAAAACACAAATACCTTATTTGCATAGGTATTCAGACCCTTTGCAATGAGACTTGACATTGAGCTCAGGTGCATCCTGTTTCCATTGTTCATCCTTGAGATGTTTCTACAACTTGATTGGAGTCCACCTGCGGTCAATTCAATTGATTGGACATGATTTGGAATGGCATACACCTGTCTATATAAGGTCTAACAGTTGACAGTCCATGTCAGATCAAAAACCAAGCCATGAGGTCGAAAGAATTGTCCATAGAGCTCCAAGACAAGATTGTGTCGAGGCAGAGAACTGGGGAAGGGTACCAAAAAATGTCTGCAGCATTGAAGGTCCCCAAGAACACAGTGGCCTCAATCATTGTTAAATGGAAGAAGTTTAGTAGTGGCAAGATGGAAGCCACTCCTCAGTAAAAGACACATGACAGCCCACTTGGAGTTTGCCAAAAGGCACATAGAGGACTCTCAGACTACAAGAAACAAGATGATCTGGTCTGATGAAACCAAGACTGAACTCTTTGGCTTCAATGCCAAGTGCCACATCTGGAAGAAACCTGGCACCATGCCTACGGTGAAGCATGGTGGTGGCAGCATCATGCTGTGGGGATGATAGATGAACGGAGCAAAGTACAGAGAGATCCTTGATGAAAATCTGCTCCAGAGCGCTCAGGACCTCCGACTGGGGCGAAGGTTCACCATCCAGAACAACAAACATATCCACACAGCCAAGAAATGCAGGAGTGGCTTCATCATACCCAAGAAGATTGAGGCTTTAAAGACAGCCAAAGACGATTCAACAAAGTACTGAGTGAATTGTTTGAATACAGTGGGAAGAAAAAGTAAGTTTAGAAAAACCTTGATATTCATTTTATCTGATCTTCTTCTAAGTAACAACAATAGACAAACACAGTCTGCTTAAACTAATAACACACAAACAATTATAATTTTTCATGTCTTTCTTGAACACACCGTGTAAACATTCACAGCGCAGGTTGGAAAAAGTAAGTGAACCCTTGGATTTAATAACAGGTTGACCCTCCTTTGGCAGAAATAACTCAACCAAATGTTTTCTGTAGTTGCAGATCAGACATGCACAAGGGTCACGAGGAATGTTGGACCATTCTTCTTTACAAAACTGTTTCAGTTCCACAATATTCTTGGGATGTCTGCTGTGAAACGCTCTTGAGGTCATGTCACAGCATCTCAATCGAGTTGAGGTCAGGACTGACTGGGACACTCCAGAAGGCATATTTTCTTCTGTTCAAGGCATTCTGTTGTTGATTTACTTCTGTCTTTTGAGTCGTTTTCCTGTTGCATCACCTAACTTCTGTTGAGCTTCAATTGTCAGACAGATAGCCTTACATTCTCCTGCAAAATGTCTTGATAAACTTGGGAATTCATTTTTCCGTCAATGATAGCAAGCTGTCCAGGCCCTGAGGCAGCAAAGCAGCCCCAAACCATGATGCTCCCTCCACCATCGTTTACAGTTGGGATGAGGTTTAGATGTTGGTGTGCTGTGTCTTTTTTCTCCACACAGGGAGGAGGTGAGGGCCCTCGGAGTGTGGTGTCAGGAAAATAACCTCACACTCAACGTCAACAAAACTAAGGAGATGATTGTGGACTTCAGGAAACCGCAGAGGGAACACCCCCCTATCCACATCGATGGAACAGTAGTGGAGAGGGCAGTAAGTTTTAAGTTCCTCAGCGTACACATCACAGACAAACTGAAATGGTCCACCCACACAGACAGCATCGTGAAGAAGGCGCAGCAGCGCCTCTTCAACCTCAGGAGGCTGAAGAAATTCGGCTTGTCACCAAAAGCACTCACAAACTTCTACAGATGCACAATCGAGAGCATCCTGTCGGGCTGTATCACCGCCTGGTACGGCAACTGCTCCGCCCTCAACCGTAAGGCTCTCCAGAGGGTAATACCTAGGATAGGATAAAGTAATCCTTCTCCCCCTCCCCCCCCCCTTAAAAGACCTAGATGCACTATTGTAAAGTGGCTGTTCCACTGGATGTCATAAGGTGAAAGCACCGATTTGTAAGTCGTCATTTGTAATGACTTAAATGTAAATGTAAATGTAAATGTAGTGAGGTCTGCACAACGCATCACCGGGGGCAAACTACCTGCCCTCCAGGACACCTACACCACCCGATGTCACAGGAAGGCCATAAAGATCATCAAGGACAACAACCACCTGAGCCACTGCCTTTTCACCCCGCTATCATCCAGAAGGCGAGGTCAGTACAGGTGCATCAAAGCTGGGACCGAGAGACTGAAAAACAGCTTCTATCTCAAGGCCATCAGACTGTTAAACAGCCACCACTAACATTGAGTGGCTGCTGCCAACACACTGACTCAACTCCAGCCACTTTAATAATGGGAATTGATGGGAAATGATGTAAAATATATCACTAGCCACTTTAAACAATGCTACCTAATATAATGTTTACATACCCTACATTATTCATCTCATATGTATACGTATATACTGTACTCTATATCATCGACTGCATCTTTATGTAATACATGTATCACTAGCCACTTTAACTATGCCACTTTGTTTACATACTCATCTCATATGTATATACTGTACTCGATACCATCTACTGTATCTTGCCTATGCTGCTCTGTACCATCACTCATTCATTTATCTTATGTGCATATTCTTTATCCCCTTACACTTGTGTCTATAAGGTAGTAGTTTTGGAATTGTTAGCTAGATTACTTGTTGGTTATTACTGCATTGTCAGAACTAGAAGCACAAGCATTTCGCTACACTCGCAATAACATCTGCTAACCATGTGTATGTGACAAATAAAATTTGATTTGATTTGTGTGTTCCTTCCAAACAACCCTACTTTAGTTTCATCATATTTTGCCAGTAGCACTGTGGAACATCCAGGTCCTCTTTTGTGAACTTCAGACATGCAGCAAAGTTAAATTTGTGTGTTATTAGTTTAAACACACAGTGTTTGTCTGTTGTGACTTAGATGAAGATCAGATCAAATGTTATGACATTTATGCAGAAATCCAGGTCATTCCAAAGGGTTGACATACTTTTTCATGCCACTGTATGTAAATCTAATATTTTAGTTTTCATTGTTTAAAATACATTTCCAAAAATGTTGAAACTTATTTTTTCTTTTCATTATGGGGTATTGTGATGTCATTATGGGGTATTGTGATGTCATTATAGGGTATTGTGATGTCATTATGGGGTATTGTGATGTCATTATGGGGTATTGTGATGTCATTATGGGGTATTGTGATGTCATTATGGGGTATTGTGATGTCATTATGGGGTATTGGGATGTCATTATGGGGTATTGTGATGACATCATGGGGTATTGGGATGTCATTATGGGGTATTGTGATGACATCATGGGGTATTGGGATGTCATTATGGGGTATTGTGATGACATCATGGGGTATTGGGATGTCATTATGGGGTATTGTGATGACATTTGGGATGTCATTATGGGGTATTGTGATGACATCATGGGGTATTGGGATGTCATTATGGGGTATTGTGATGACATCATGGGGTATTGGGATGTCATTATGGGGTATTGTGATGTCATCATGGGGTATTGGGATGTCATTATGGGGTATTGTGATGACATCATGGGGTATTGTGATGACATCATGGGGTATTGTGTGTAGATTGATGAGGAGGAAAAAAAACTATTTAATCAATTTTAGGTTAAGGCTGTTTTAGGTTTACCCTCCACTACACCACTGACCCTTAAGGCTGTAATGTAATGTGTTTACCCTCCACTACACCACTGACCCTTAAGGCTGTAATGTAATGTGTTTACCCTCCACTACACCACTGACCCTTAAGGCTGTAATGTAACCACTGACCCTTAAGGCTGTAATGTAACCACTGACCCTTAAGGCTGTAATGTAATGTGTTTACCCTCCACTACACCACTGACCCTTAAGGCTGTAATGTAACAAAATGTGGAAAAAGTGAAGGGGGTCTGAATACTTTCCAAAGCACTGTAGATTACAGATCCTTTAGAAATTATTCATACACTTAGATTTTTTCCACATTTTGTTGTATTACAGACTGAATTCAAAATTGATTAAATATTTAAAACATTCTCACCCATCTACAGACAATACACCAAAATGACAAAGTGAAAACAAGTTTTTAGAAATGTTTGCAAAGTTTTCACAGAATCAATACTTTGTAAAATCCCCTTTGGCAGCGATTACAGCTGTCAGTTTTTCTGGGTAAGTCTCAAAGAACTTTGCACACTTGGAATGTACAATATGTGGCCGTTACTCTTTTTAAAATTCTTCAACCTCTGTCAAGTCTAGTATTAATCATTGCTAGTGGTGAACCTATAGGCCTTCAGTGGTGAACCTATAGACCTTCAGTGGTGAACCTATAGGCCTTCAGTGGTGAACCGAGGGGCCAGTGTGTAGTGGAGTGTAAACACTAAGGGCCAGTGTGTAGTGGAGTGTAAACACTAAGGGCCAGTGTGTAGTGGAGGGTAAACACTAAGGGTCAGTGGTGTAGTGGAGGGTAAACACTAAGGGCCAGTGGTGTAGTGGAAGGTAAACACTAAGGGTCAGTGGTGTAGTGGAGGGTAAACACTAAGGGTCAGTGGTGTAGTGGAGGGTAAACACCAAGGGCCAGTAGTGGAGGGTAAACACTAAGGGCCAGTAGTGTAGTGGAGGGTAAACACTAAGGGTCAGTGGTGTAGTGGAGGGTAAACACTAAGGGTCAGTGGTGTAGTGGAGGGTAAACACTAAGGGCCAGTAGTGTAGTGGTGTAGTGGAGGGTAAACACTAAGGGTCAGTGGTGTAGTGGAGGATAAACACTAAGTGTCAGCGGTGTAGTGGAGGGTAAACACTCAGGGCCAGCGGTGTAGTGGAGGGTAAACACTAAGGGTCAGTGGTGTAGTGGAGGGTAAACACTAAGGGCCAGTAGTGTTGTGGTGTAGTGGAGGGTAAACACTAAGGGTCAGTGGTGTAGTGGAGGATAAACACTAAGGGTCAGCGGTGTAGTGGAGGGTAAACTCTAAGGGCCAGTGGTGTAGTGGAGGGTAAACACTAAGGGTCAGTGGTGTAGTGGAGGGTAAACACTAAGGGTCAGTGGTGTAGTGGAGGGTAAACACTAAGGGTCAGTGGTGTAGTGGAGGGTAAACACTAAGGGCCAGTGGTGTAGTGGAGGGTAAACACTAAGGGCCAGTAGTGTTGTGGTGTAGTGGAGTGTAAACACTAAGGGCCAGTGGTGTAGTGGAAGGTAAACACTAAGGGTCAGTGGTGTAGTGGAGGGTAAACACCAAGGGCCAGTAGTGGAGGGTAAACACTAAGGGTCAGTGGTGTAGTGGAGGGTAAACACTAAGGGTCAGTGGTGTAGTGGAGGGTAAACACTAAGGGCCAGTATTGTTGTGGTGTAGTGGAGTGTAAACACTAAGGGCCAGTGGTGTAGTGGAAGGTAAACACTAAGGGCCAGTGGTGTAGTGGAAGGTAAACACTAAGGGCCAGTAGTGTAGTGGAGGGTAAACACTAAGGGTCAGTAGTGTAGTGGTGTAGTGGAGGGTAAACACTAAGGGCCAGTGGTGTAGTGGAAGGTAAACACTAAGGGTCAGTGGTGTAGTGGAAGGTAAACACTAAGGGTCAGTGGTGTAGTGGAAGGTAAACACTAAGGGCCAGTAGTGTAGTGGAGGGTAAACACTAAGGGTCAGTGGAGTAGTGGAGTGTAAACACTAAGGGCCAGTGGTGTAGTGGAGGGTAAACACTAAGGGGCAGTGGTGTAGTGGAAGGTAAACACTAAGGGCCAGTAGTGTAGTGGAGGATAAACACTAAGGGTCAGTAGTGTAGTGGTGTAGTGGAGGGTAAACACTAAGGGCCAGTGGTGTAGTGGAAGGTAAACACTAAGGGCCAGTAGTGTTGTGGTGTAGTGGAGTGTAAACACTAAGGGTCAGTGGTGTAGTGGAGGGTAAACACTAAGGGTCAGTGGTGTAGTGGAGGGTAAACACTAAGGGTCAGTGGTGTAGTGGAGGGTAAACACCAAGGGCCAGTAGTGGAGGGTAAACACTAAGGGTCAGTGGTGTAGTGGAGGGTAAACACTAAGGGTCAGTGGTGTAGTGGAGGGTAAACACCAAGGGCCAGTAGTGGAGGGTAAACACTAAGGGTCAGTGGTGTAGTGGAGGGTAAACACTAAGGGTCAGTGGTGTAGTGGAGGGTAAACACTAAGGGCCAGTAGTGTTGTGGTGTAGTGGAGGGTAAACACTAAGGGTCAGCGGTGTAGTGGAGGGTAAACACTAAGGGTCAGTAGTGTAGTGGAGGGTAAACACTAAGGGCCAGTAGTGTTGTGGTGTAGTGGAGGGTAAACACTAAGGGCCAGTAGTGTTGTGGTGTAGTGGAGGGTAAACACTAAGGGCCAGTAGTGTTGTGGTGTAGTGGAGTGTAAACACTAAGGGTCAGCGGTGTAGTGGAGGGTAAACACTAAGGGTCAGTGGTGTACTGGAGGGTAAACACTAAGGGCCAGTAGTGTTGTGGTGTAGTGGAGGGTAAACACTAAGGGTCAGTGGTGTAGTGGAGGATAAACACTAAGGGTCAGCGGTGTAGTGGAGGGTAAACTCTAAGGGTCAGTGGTGTAGTGGAGGGTAAACACTAAGGGCCAGTGGTGTAGTGGAGGGTAAACACAAATGGTCAGTGGTGTAGTGGGGGGTAAACACTAAGGGCCAGTGGTGTAGTGGAGGGTAAACACTAAGGGTCAGTAGTGTAGTGGAGGGTAAACACAAATGGTCAGTGGTGTAGTGGAGGGTAAACACTAAGGGCCAGCGGTGTAGTGGTGTAGTGGAGGGTAAACACTAAGGGTCAGCGGTGTAGTGGAGGGTAAACACTAAGGGTCAGTGGTGTAGTGGTGTAGTGGAGGGTAAACACTAAGGGCCAGTGGTGTAGTGGAAGGTAAACACTAAGGGTCAGTGGTGTAGTGGTGTAGTGGAGGGTAAACACTAAGGGCCAGTGGTGTAGTGGAAGGTAAACACTAAGGGTCAGTGGTGTAGTGGAGGGTAAACACTAAGGGTCAGTAGTGTAGTGGAGGGTAAACACAAATGGTCAGTGGTGTAGTGGAGGGTAAACACTAAGGGCCAGCGGTGTAGTGGTGTAGTGGAGGGTAAACACTAAGGGTCAGCGGTGTAGTGGAGGGTAAACACTAAGGGTCAGTGGTGTAGTGGTGTAGTGGAGGGTAAACACTAAGGGCCAGTGGTGTAGTGGAGGGTAAACACAAATGGTCAGTGGTGTAGTGGGGGGTAAACACTAAGGGCCAGTGGTGTAGTGGAGGGTAAACACTAAGGGTCAGTAGTGTAGTGGAGGGTAAACACAAATGGTCAGTGGTGTAGTGGGGGGTAAACACTAAGGGCCAGTGGTGTAGTGGAGGGTAAACACTAAGGGTCCAGTGTAGTGGAGGGTAAACACAAATGGTCAGTGGTGTAGTGGAGGGTAAACACTAAGGGCCAGCGGTGTAGTGGTGTAGTGGAGGGTAAACACTAAGGGTCAGCGGTGTAGTGGAGGGTAAACACTAAGGGTCAGTGGTGTAGTGGTGTAGTGGAGGGTAAACACTAAGGGCCAGTGGTGTAGTGGAAGGTAAACACTAAGGGTCAGTGGTGTAGTGGTGTAGTGGAGGGTAAACACTAAGGGCCAGTGGTGTAGTGGAAGGTAAACACTAGGGTCAGTGGTGTAGTGGAGGGTAAACACTAAATGGTCAGTGGTGTAGTGGAGGGTAAACACTAAGGGTCAGTGGTGTAGTGGAGGGTAAACACTAAGGGTCAGTGGTGTAGTGGAGGGTAAACACTAAGGGCCAGTGGTGTAGTGGAGGGTAAACACTAAGGGTCAGTGGTGTAGTGGAGGGTAAACACTAAGGGTCAGTGGTGTAGTGGAGGGTAAACACTAAGGGTCAGTGGTGTAGTGGAGGGTAAACACTAAGGGTCAGTGGTGTAGTGGAGGGTAAACACTAAGGGCCAGTGTAGTGGAAGGGTAAACACTAAGGGCCAGTGGTGTAGTGGAGGGTAAACACTAAGGGCCAGTGGTGTAGTGGAGGGTAAACACTAAGGGCCAGTGGTGTAGTGGTGTAGTGGAGGGTAAACACTAGTGGAGGGTAAACACTAAGGGTCAGCGGTGTAGTGGAGGGTAAACACTGTAGTGGAGGGTAAACACTAAGGGCCAGTGGTGTAGTGGAGGGTAAACACAAATGGTCAGTGGTGTAGTGGAGGGTAAACACTAAGGGCCAGTAGTGTAGTGGAGGGTAAACACTAAGGGTCAGTGGTGTAGTGGAGGGTAAACACTAAGGGTCAGTGGTGTAGTGGTAAACACTAAGGGCCAGGTGTAGTGGTGTAGTGGAGGGTAAACACTAAGGGCCAGTGGTGTAGTGGAGGGTAAACACTAAGGGCCAGTGGTGTAGTGGAGGGTAAACACTAAGGGCCAGTGGTGTAGTGGAGGGTAAACACTAAGGGTCAGTGTGTAGTGGTGTAGTGGAGGGTAAACACTAAGGGTCAGTGGTGTAGTGGAGGGTAAACACTAAGGGCCAGTGGTGTAGTGGAGGGTAAACACTAAGGGTCAGTGGTGTAGTGGAGGTAAACACTAGGGTCAGTGGTGTAGTGGAGGGTAAACTCTAAGGGCCAGTGGTGTAGTGGAGGGTAAACACTAAGGGCCAGTGGTGTAGTGGAGGGTAAACACAAATGGTCAGTGGTGTAGTGGAGGGTAAACACTAAGGGCCAGTGGTGTAGTGGAGGGTAAACACTAAGGGCCAGTAGTGTAGTGGAGGGTAAACACAAATGGTCAGTGGTGTAGTGGAGGGTAAACACTAAGGGGCAGTGGTGTAGTGGAGGGTAAACACTAAGGGCCAGGTGTAGTGGAGGGTAAACACTAAGGGGTCAGTGGTGTAGTGGAGGGTAAACACTAAGGGTCAGTGGTGTAGTGGAGGGTAAACACACAGTGGTGTAGTGGGGTAAACACAAATGGTCAGTGGTGTAGTGGAGGGTAAAACACTAAGGGCCAGTGGTGTAGTGGTGTAGTGGAGGGTAAACACTAAGGGTCAGTGGTGTAGTGGAGGGTAAAACACAGTGGTGTAGTGGAGGGTAAACACTAAGGGCCAGTGGTGTAGTGGAGGGTAAACACTAAGGGCCAGTGTGGTGTAGTGGAGGGTAAACACTAAGGGCCAGTGGTGTAGTGGAGGGTAAACACAAATGGTCAGTGGTGTAGTGGGGGGTAAACACTAAGGGCCAGTGGTGTAGTGGAGGGTAAACACTAAGGGTCAGTAGTGTAGTGGAGGGTAAACACAAATGGTCAGTGGTGTAGTGGAGGGTAAACACTAAGGGCCAGCGGTGTAGTGGTGTAGTGGAGGGTAAACACTAAGGGTCAGCGGTGTAGTGGAGGGTAAACACTAAGGGTCAGTGGTGTAGTGGTGTAGTGGAGGGTAAACACTAAGGGCCAGTGGTGTAGTGGAAGGTAAACACTAAGGGTCAGTGGTGTAGTGGAGGGTAAACACTAAGGGTCAGTAGTGGAGGGTAAACACTGTAGTGGTGTAGTGGAGGGTAAACACGGTGTAGTGGAGGGTAAACACTAAGGGTCAGTGGTGTAGTGGTGTAGTGGAGGGTAAACACTAAGGGCCAGTGGTGTGGAGGCCAGTGGTAGTGGAGGGTAAACACAAATGGTCAGTGGTGTAGTGGGGGGTAAACACTAAGGGCCAGTGGTGTAGTGGAGGGTAAACACTAAGGGTGGTGTAGTGGAGGGTAAACACAAATGGTCAGTGGTGTAGTGGGGGGTAAACACTAAGGGCCAGTGGTGTAGTGGAGGGTAAACACTAAGGGTCAGTAGTGTAGTGGAGGGTAAACACAAATGGTCAGTGGTGTAGTGGAGGGTAAACACTAAGGGCCAGCGGTGTAGTGGTGTAGTGGAGGGTAAACACTAAGGGTCAGCGGTGTAGTGGAGGGTAAACACTAAGGGTCAGTGGTGTAGTGGTGTAGTGGAGGGTAAACACTAAGGGCCAGTGGTGTAGTGGAAGGTAAACACTAAGGGTCAGTGGTGTAGTGGTGTAGTGGAGGGTAAACACAGGGCCAGTGGTGTAGTGGAAGGTAAACACTAAGGGTCAGTGGTGTAGTGGAGGGTAAACACTAAGTGTCAGTGGTGTAGTGGAGGGTAAACACTAAGGGTCAGTGGTGTAGTGGAGGGTAAACACTAAGGGTCAGTGGTGTAGTGGAGGGTAAACACTAAGGGTCAGTGGTGTAGTGGAGGGGTAAACACTAAGGGTCAGTGGTGTAGTGGAGGGTAAACACTAAGGGTCAGTGGTGTAGTGGAGGGTAAACACTAAGGGCCAGTGGTGTAGTGGAGGGTAAACACTAAGGGCCAGTAGTGTAGTGGAGGGTAAACACAAATGGTCAGTGGTGTAGTGGAGGGTAAACACTAAGGGCCAGTAGTGTAGTGGAGGGTAAACACTAAGGGTCAGTGGTGTATTGGAGGGTAAACACTAAGGGTCAGTGGTGTAGTGGAGGGTAAACACTAAGGGTCAGTGGTGTAGTGGAGGGTAAACACTAAGGGCCAGTAGTGTAGTGGAGGGTAAACACTAAGGGCCAGTAGTGTAGTGGAGGGTAAACACAAATGGTCAGTGGTGTAGTGGAGGGTAAACACTAAGGGTCAGTGGTGTATTGGAGGGTAAACACTAAGGGTCAGTGGTGTAGTGGAGGGTAAACACTAAGGGCCAGTGTGTAGTGAAGGGTAAACACTAAGGGCCAGTGGTGTAGTGGAGGGTAAACACTAAGGGCCAGTGTGTAGCGGAGGGTAAACACTAAGGGTCAGTAGTGTAGTGGTGTAGTGGAGGGTAAACACTAAGGGCCAGTGTGTAGTGGAGGGTAAACACTAAGGGTCAGTAGTGTAGTGGTGTAGGGGAGGGTAAACACTATGGGCCAGTAGTGTAGTGGAGGATAAACACTAAGGGTCAGTGGTGTAGTGGAGGGTAAACACTAAGGGTTAGTAGTGTAGTGGAGGGTAAACACTAAGGGCCAGTAGTGTAGTGGAGGGTAAACACTAAGGGTCAGTGGTATAGTGGAGGGTAAACACTAAGGGCCCGTGTGTTTTGGAGGGTAAACACTAAGGGCCAGTAATGTAGTGGGGGGTAAACACTAAGGGCCAGTAGTGTAGTGGAGGGTAAACACTAAGGGTCAGTAGTGTAGTGGAGGGTAAACACAAATGGTCAGTGGTGTAGTGGAGGGTAAACACTAAGGGCCAGCGGTGTAGTGGTGTAGTGGAGGGTAAACACTAAGGGTCAGCGGTGTAGTGGAGGGTAAACACTAAGGGTCAGTGGTGTAGTGGTGTAGTGGAGGGTAAACACTAAGGGCCAGTGGTGTAGTGGAGGGTAAACACAAATGGTCAGTGGTGTAGTGGGGGGTAAACACTAAGGGCCAGTGGTGTAGTGGAGGGTAAACACTAAGGGTCAGTAGTGTAGTGGAGGGTAAACACAAATGGTCAGTGGTGTAGTGGGGGGTAAACACTAAGGGCCAGTGGTGTAGTGGAGGGTAAACACTAAGGGTCAGTAGTGTAGTGGAGGGTAAACACAAATGGTCAGTGGTGTAGTGGAGGGTAAACACTAAGGGCCAGCGGTGTAGTGGTGTAGTGGAGGGTAAACACTAAGGGTCAGCGGTGTAGTGGAGGGTAAACACTAAGGGTCAGTGGTGTAGTGGTGTAGTGGAGGGTAAACACTAAGGGCCAGTGGTGTAGTGGAAGGTAAACACTAAGGGTCAGTGGTGTAGTGGTGTAGTGGAGGGTAAACACTAAGGGCCAGTGGTGTAGTGGAAGGTAAACACTAAGGGTCAGTGGTGTAGTGGAGGGTAAACACTAAGTGTCAGTGGTGTAGTGGAGGGTAAACACTAAGGGTCAGTGGTGTAGTGGAGGGTAAACACTAAGGGTCAGTGGTGTAGTGGAGGGTAAACACTAAGGGCCAGTGGTGTAGTGGAGGGTAAACACTAAGGGTCAGCGGTGTAGTGGAGGGTAAACACTAAGGGTCAGTGGTGTAGTGGAGGGTAAACACTAAGGGCCAGTGGTGTAGTGGAGGGTAAACACTAAGGGCCAGTAGTGTAGTGGAGGGTAAACACAAATGGTCAGTGGTGTAGTGGAGGGTAAACACTAAGGGCCAGTAGTGTAGTGGAGGGTAAACACTAAGGGTCAGTGGTGTATTGGAGGGTAAACACTAAGGGTCAGTGGTGTAGTGGAGGGTAAACACTAAGGGTCAGTGGTGTAGTGGAGGGTAAACACTAAGGGCCAGTAGTGTAGTGGAGGGTAAACACTAAGGGCCAGTAGTGTAGTGGAGGGTAAACACAAATGGTCAGTGGTGTAGTGGAGGGTAAACACTAAGGGTCAGTGGTGTATTGGAGGGTAAACACTAAGGGTCAGTGGTGTAGTGGAGGGTAAACACTAAGGGCCAGTGTGTAGTGGAAGGGTAAACACTAAGGGCCAGTGGTGTAGTGGAGGGTAAACACTAAGGGCCAGTGTGTAGCGGAGGGTAAACACTAAGGGTCAGTAGTGTAGTGGTGTAGTGGAGGGTAAACACTAAGGGCCAGTGTGTAGTGGAGGGTAAACACTAAGGGTCAGTAGTGTAGTGGTGTAGGGAGGGTAAACACTATGGGCCAGTAGTGTAGTGTAGTGGAGGATAAACACTAAGGGTCAGTGGTGTAGTGGAGGGTAAACACTAAGGGTTAGTAGTGTAGTGGAGGGTAAACACTAAGGGCCAGTAGTGTAGTGGAGGGTAAACACTAAGGGTCAGTGGTATAGTGGAGGGTAAACACTAAGGGCCCGTGTGTTTTGGAGGGTAAACACTAAGGGCCAGTAATGTAGTGGGGGGTAAACACTAAGGGCCAGTAGTGTAGTGGAGGTAAACACTAAGGGTCAGTAGTGTAGTGGAGGGTAAACACAAATGGTCAGTGGTGTAGTGGAGGGTAAACACTAAGGGCCAGCGGTGTAGTGGTGTAGTGGAGGGTAAGTAAGGGTCAGCGGTGTAGTGGAGGGTAAACACTAAGGGTCAGTGGTGTAGTGGAGGGTAAACACTAAGGGTCAGTGGTGTAGTGGTGTAGTGGAGGGTAAACACTAAGGGTCAGTGGTAGTAGTGCCAGTGGTGTAGTGGAGGGTAAACACAAATGGTCAGTGGTGTAGTGGGGGTAAACACTAAGGGCCAGTGGTGTAGTGGAGGGTAAACACTAAGGGTCAGTAGTGTAGTGGAGGGTAAACACAAATGGTCAGTGGTGTAGTGGGGGTAAACACTAAGGGCCAGTGGTGTAGTGGAGGGTAAACACTAAGGGTCAGTAGTGTAGTGGGAGGTGTAGTGGAGGGTAAACACAAATGGTCAGTGGTGTAGTGGAGGGTAAACACTAAGGGCCAGTGGAGGGTGTAGTGGTGTAGTGGAGGGTAAACACTAAGGGTCAGTGGTGTAGTGGAGGGTAAACACTAAGGGTCAGTAGTGGAGGGTAAACACTAAGGGCCAGTGGTGTAGTGGAGGGTAAACACTAAGGGCCAGTGGTGTAGTGGTGTAGTGGAGGGTAAACACTAAGGGTCAGTGGTGTAGTGGTAAACACTGTCAGTGGTGTAGTGGAGGGTAAACACTAAGGGCCAGTGGTGTAGTGGAGGGTAAACACTAAGGGTCAGTGGTGTAGTGGAGGGTAAACACTAAGGGTCAGTGGTGTAGTGGTAAACACAAATGGTCAGTGGTGTAGTGGAGGGTAAACACTAAGGGTCAGTGGTGTAGTGGAGGGTAAACACTAAGGGTCAGTGGTGTAGTGGAGGGTAAACACTAAGGGTCAGTGGTGTAGGTAGTGGAGGGTAAACCAGGGCCAGTGTGTAGTGGAGGGTAAACACAAATGGTCAGTGGTGTAGTGGAGGGTAAACACTAAGGGTCAGTGGTGTAGTGGAGGGTAAACACTAAGGTCAGTAGTGTAGTGGGGTAAACACAAAGTCAGTGGTGTAGTGGGGGGTAAACACTAAGGGGCCAGTGGTGTAGTGGAGGGTAAACACTAAGGGTCAGTGGTGTAGTGGAGGGTAAACACAAATGGTCAGTGGTGTAGTGGAGGGTAAACACTAAGGGCCAGGGCCAGTGGTGTAGTGGAGGGTAAACACTAAGGGTCAGTGGTGTAGTGGAGGGTAAACACTAAGGGTCAGTGGTGTAGTGGTGTAGTGGAGGGTAAACACTAAGGGCCAGTGGTGTAGTGGAAGGTAAACACTAAGGGTCAGTGGTGTAGTGGTGTAGTGGAGGGTAAACACTAAGGGCCAGTGGTGTAGTGGAAGGTAAACACTAAGGGTCAGTGGTGTAGTGGAGGGTAAACACTAAGTGTCAGTGGTGTAGTGGAGGGTAAACACTAAGGGTCAGTGGTGTAGTGGAGGGTAAACACTAAGGGTCAGTGGTGTAGTGGAGGGTAAACACTAAGGGCCAGTGGTGTAGTGGAGGGTAAACACTAAGGGTCAGCGGTGTAGTGGAGGGTAAACACTAAGGGTCAGTGGTGTAGTGGAGGGTAAACACTAAGGGCCAGTGGTGTAGTGGAGGGTAAACACTAAGGGCCAGTAGTGTAGTGGAGGGTAAACACAAATGGTCAGTGGTGTAGTGGAGGGTAAACACTAAGGGCCAGTAGTGTAGTGGAGGGTAAACACTAAGGGTCAGTGGTGTATTGGAGGGTAAACACTAAGGGTCAGTGGTGTAGTGGAGGGTAAACACTAAGGGTCAGTGGTGTAGTGGAGGGTAAACACTAAGGGCCAGTAGTGTAGTGGAGGGTAAACACTAAGGGCCAGTAGTGTAGTGGAGGGTAAACACAAATGGTCAGTGGTGTAGTGGAGGGTAAACACTAAGGGTCAGTGGTGTATTGGAGGGTAAACACTAAGGGTCAGTGGTGTAGTGGAGGGTAAACACTAAGGGCCAGTGTGTAGTGAAGGGTAAACACTAAGGGCCAGTGGTGTAGTGGAGGGTAAACACTAAGGGCCAGTGTGTAGTGGAGGGTAAACACTAAGGGTCAGTAGTGTAGTGGTGTAGTGGAGGGTAAACACTAAGGGCCAGTGTTTAGTGGAGGGTAAACACTAAGGGTCAGTAGTGTAGTGGTGTAGGGGAGGGTAAACACTATGGGCCAGTAGTGTAGTGGAGGATAAACACTAAGGGTCAGTGGTGTAGTGGAGGGTAAACACTAAGGGTTAGTAGTGTAGTGGAGGGTAAACACTAAGGGCCAGTAGTGTAGTGGAGGGTAAACACTAAGGGTCAGTGGTATAGTGGAGGGTAAACACTAAGGGCCAGTGTGTTTTGGAGGGTAAACACTAAGGGCCAGTAATGTAGTGGGGGGTAAACACTAAGGGCCAGTAGTGTAGTGGAGGGTAAACACTAAGGGTCAGTAGTGTAGTGGAGGGTAAACACTAAGGGCCAGTGTGTTTTGGAGGGTAAACACTAAGGGCCAGTAATATAGTGGGGGGTAAACACTAAGGGTCAGTGTGTTTTGGAGGGTAAACACAAAGGGCCAGTAGTGTAGTGGAGGGTAAACACTAAGGGCCAGTGTGTAGTGGAGGGTAAACACTAAGGGTCAGTGGTGTAGTGGAGGGTAAACACTAAGGGTTAGTAGTGTAGTGGAGGGTAAACACTAAGGGCCAGTAGTGTAGTGGAGGGTAAACACTAAGGGTCAGTGGTATAGTGGAGGGTAAACACTAAGGGCCAGTGTGTTTTGGAGGGTAAACACTAAGGGCCAGTAATGTAGTGGGGGGGTAAACACTAAGGGCCAGTAGTGTAGTGGAGGGTAAACACTAAGGGTCAGTAGTGTAGTGGAGGGTAAACACTAAGGGCCAGTGTGTTTTGGAGGGTAAACACTAAGGGCCAGTAATATAGTGGGGGTAAACACTAAGGGTCAGTGTGTTTTGGAGGGTAAACACAAAGGGCCAGTAGTGTAGTGGAGGGTAAACACTAAGGGCCAGTGTGTAGTGGAGGGTAAACACTAAGGGTCAGTGGTGTAGTGGAGGGTAAACACTAAGGGTCAGTGGTGTAGTGGAGGGTAAACACTAAGGGCCAGTAGTTTAGTGGAGGGTAAACACTAAGGGTCAGTGTGTTCTGGAGGGTAAACACAAAGGGCCAGTAGTGTAGTGGAGGGTATATGCAGGTATAAGCCGAATACCCACTTAAAAAAAGGCAATATACTCACTTCTTAATCCCTACTGATGTGTACAAAGTAGTGTATTGCAGGTATATGACTTATCAATTATGTAGTACAATGGAGAAATCATGCCTAAGGTAGCCTACACAATGGCAAAGCACGTGCAATAAACTCAGCAAAAAAAGAAACGTCCTCTCACTGTCAACTGCGTTTATTTTCAGAAAACTTAACATGCGTAAAAATTTGTATGAACATAACAAGATTCAACAGACAAGTTACTAACAGAAATGGAGGCATGTGTCCCTGAACAAAGGGGGGGATGTTCAAAATCAAAAGTAACAGTCAGTATCTGGTGTGGCCACCAGCTGCATTAAGTACTCCAGTACATCTCTTCCTCATGGACTGCACCAGATTGGCCAGTTCTTGCTGTGAGATGTTACCCTACTCTTCCACCAAGGCACCTGCAAGTTCCCGGACATTTCTGGGGGGAATGGCCCTAGCCCTCACCCTCCGATCCAACAGGTCCCAGACGTGCTCTATGGGATTGAGATCCGGGCTCTTCGCTGGCCATGGCAGAACAGACATTCCTGTCTTGCAGGAAATCACCTACGGAACGAGCACTATGGCTGGTGGAATTGTCATGCTGGAGGGTCATGCCAGGATGAGCCTGCCGGAAGGGTACCACATGAGGGAGGAGGATGTCTTCCCTGTAACGCACAGCATTGAGATTGCTTGCAAGCTCAGTCCAATGATGCTGTGATACACCGCCCCAGACCACAACAGACCCTCCACCTCCAAATCGATCCTGCTCCAGAGTACAGGCCCCGGTGTATCGCTCATTCCTTCGACGATAAACGCAAATCCGACCATCATCCTTGGCGAGACAAAACCGTGACTCGTCAGTGAAGAGCACTTTTTGCAGTCCTGTCTGGTCCAGCAACGGTGGGTTTGTGCCCATAGGTGACGTTGTTGCCGGTGATGTCTGGTGAGGACCAGCCTTACAACAGGCTCACAAGTCCTCAGTCCAGCCTCTCTCAGCCTATTGCGGACAGTCTGAGCACTGATGGAGGGATTGTGCGTTCCTGGTGTAACTCGGCCAGTGGTTGTTGCCATCTTGTACCTGTCCCGCGTGTGTGATGTTCAGATGTATCAATCCTGTGCAGGTGTTGTTACACGTGGTCTACCACTACGAGAACAATCAGTTGTCCATCCTGTCTCCCTGTAGCGTTGTCTTAGGAGTCTCACAGTACGGACATTGCAATTTATTGCCTTGGCCACATCTGCAGTCCTCATGCCTCCTTGCAGTATGCCTAAGGCACGTTAACGCAGATGAGCAGGGACCCTGGGCATCATTCTTTTGGTGTTTTCAGAGGCCTCGTTAGTGTCCTAAGTTTTCATAACTGTGACCTTAATTGCCTAACGTCTGTAAGCTGTTAGTGTCTTAACGACCGTTCCACAGGTGCATGTTCATTTATTGTTTAATGATTGTTTATGGTTCATTGGACAAGCATGGGAAACAGTGTTTAAACCCTTTACAATGAAGATCTGTGAAGTTATTTGGATTTTTACTAATTATTTGTTATTTTTCTGCTGAGTTTATATTCACATGCGCACCGTACAGGTAGCCTTGTTTTAGCAGGCGTCAGTGTGCATTTTTGGCATGGAGCAGCTCACAGAAGAAGAACATCGGTAGCCGGTAGGGTAGGAAAGACGTTAAAATGCTAATTTAGGCAAGAATGGGTATACAAAGCAAGTATTTAACCTCTCTTGGGTAGGAGGCAGTATTTTCACATTCGGATTAAAAGTGTGCTCAAGGTAAACTGCCTGCTACTCAGGCCCAGAAGCTAGGATATGCATATAATTGGTAGATTTGGACAGAAAACACTCTAGTTTCTTTTAAAATTATGTCTGTGGGTATAACAGAACTGATATGGCAGGAAAAACCCAGAGCACAAACCATCCCCCCCAAAAAGAAATTCAGCCTACCACTGTTTTCAATGGCTGTCACTTTTATTATAAGGTGAAATCCTCCCAGATTGCAGTTCCTAGGGCTTCCACTAGATGTCATCAGTCAATGGTTTTTGGAAAAAATGAGCCAGAAATTGTAGTTTTTCTAGGTGGCTCCCATTTTAGCTGTAGTGTTTCCAAACTTGTGGAAGAGCGCCTTTCTTTGTTATTTTTCTCCGGTAAAGACAATAATGATTCTCCATCTTAAATGGTATTGTTTATTAACGTATTAGGGTACCTAAGTTTTGATTATAAACGTTGTTTGACTTGTTTGGAAAAGTTTATTAGTAACGTTTGGGATTATTTTTCTATGAATTCTGATGGAGGGAAACTGGGTGGATTATTGACTGAAGCGCACCAGCTAAACTGAGTTTTTATGGATATAAAGAAGAACATTATTGAACAAAGGACCATTTGTGATGTATCTGGGACCTTTTGGAGTGTCAACAGAAGAAGATCATCAAAGGTAAGGCAATTATTATATCGCTATTTCTGACTTTGCATATAATTATATTATATAGTCTCAACCTGCCTGGTTGAAATTAGTTTCTCATGCTTTTGTATGTGGGGCGCTGTCCTCAGATAATTGCATGGTGTGCTTTCGACCGTAAAGCCTTTTTGAAATATGACACAGCGGCTGGATTAACAAGAAGTTAAGCTTTATTTTGATGATGATGTTGTGATTTAAATATTTATAATTCTGTAGTTTGAATTTCGCACTCTGAAATTTCACCGGATGTTGGTCAGGTGGGATGCTACTGTCCCATAAGAAGTTTTAAATAGTTTAGCAGCACTACATCGCTGCATAGGGCCGACGGAAAGACAGCAGTCACACACAGCATTATGTTAAAGGATAAGCAAGTCTTTTAACTCGGACATAAGCCAATCATAAGAATACAAAAAGCATTTCCCAATCGAGACGTAGAACTATTACTTCCCATTTCAAAAAACATTTCCCGTTTAGCACACAAAGTAACCGGTGTCCTAAAGTTTAATGTGGAACTGACAGCGTTAACTACTTTTCAGATATGAAACATACAGATAATCATAATATCAAATTCCCAGAATTTATCCCATTGGTAGTTACAGTCTTGTCCCATCACTGCAACTCCTGTACGGACTCAGGAGAGACAAAGGTCGAGAGCCATGCGTCCTCCGAAACACGACCCTGCCAAGCCGTACTGGTTCTTGACACACTGCTCGCTTAACCCAGAAGCCAGCCGCACCAATGTGTCAGAGGAAACAACGTACAACTGTCAACCTAAGTCAGCATGCATGCGCCCGGGCCGCCACAAGGAGTCACAACCCTCCGCTATCCCGGACGACGCTAGGCCTACGGTGCACCTCCTCATAGGTCTCACAGTTGCTGCCGGCTAAAATCACATTTCAGTGACTATACACAGCTAGAGATGCACGTGTCAATTTTTATGACATCAAATTGTATTTTTCACCGAATACAACAACAGGTGGAGACCTTGCTGTAAAATGCCCTTAACCTCTTGAAAGTAATGACAGGAGGAACCCAAAAGTAAATGCTATTCATGTGTAATCACAGGAGTCTCACATGCAAAAACGTAGTATATTTGGAAAGACGACATCTGGGAGGTTATTAGGAAAAGGATCTGTAGACAGATAGGTGTTACATAGTTCTGAATACACAAGATCAATCACAAAATAACCGTTTTTTATTTTGAAAGTCTTTCATTTGACAAGCTATAAGTGAATTATTGATGACTAGAGCTGGAAACGCATCAGATGGCTTCCACAACATGTGAACAATATCAGGGAAAAAAATGGGGTTGATAGACCTAACAACTAGAAATTGGCAGATGTTGTAGTAAGTGGTGTCAGGTGAGGTCACGGAACGAGGTGCCCCCCCTAAACCTCTCCTTAGTAGTTTATGTCTGTTAATTAGATAATCCCAGTGCAATTACATATTTGCAATCCCTAAATGCCATTTATTCAGTATAGAAACACAATTTCTACCATATCAACCTCACTCCAACATTGTGGTGTTATGGGGTATCCAGGGTACATTCAAGTGTCCTTTCAACCAAAGAGTCTGAATGTGGTAATGTTGCACACTGGCTGTGCCTAAAAGTTATTGTTCAGAAAGAAACTACATTTCTACAACACCAACCTCTCTCCAACATTGTGGTGGTGTCAGGGGACATCCAAGTGTTTTTTTTTCAACTTCTCCAAAGTTTTTTTTTTTTTAACCTTTAATTAATTTAATTTAACCAGGCAAGTCAGTTCAGAACAAATTCTTATTTTCAATGACGGCCTAGGAACAGTAGGTTAACTGTCTGTCCAGGGGCAGAACAATAGATTTGTACCTTGTCAGCTCAGGGGTTTGAACTTGCAACCTTCCGGTTACTAGTCCAACGCTCGCCGCCCCAGTGTGCCTGAACGTTTAGCCTAGGCATATCCAATGTACTGGTCCTACATACCGTTTAACTGTTTCATAGTTGATGTCTTCACTATTATTCTACAATGTAGAAAATAGTACAAAGAAACACCCTTGAATGAGTAGGTCCAAACTTTTGACTGGTTCTGTACATTTATATATATTTTTAAACTCAACCTTGGGTACTAACGTTCAAAAAGCTAACTGGCATTTCGGGACAGAAGATCCAGCATTTCACCCCTTTTCCTCCCTCTGTGTTTTGTGCTGTGCTTGCAGTTCTTTCATTTGTCTTTTGGCATGTGTGTTGGACAGTGGTGCTCACCATGAGTGGGGGGGGGGGATCTTGTAATGGTTGTTAGGTTGCTTGGACCCCTAATTCAGCCAGAGAAAGGGGTTTGATCATTTGTTTTGGTCATCTGCTATTGCTTGTGGAGAAGAATTAAAGCATTTATTGTAGCAATGTCCACAAAGTGGTAAAAGAAACATCTTATACCACTTCCTGGTCTTGTAGAGGACCTGGTAGTAGCCTATCAGAGCATCAGATAGATCAAAACCCCCCATGCTGGCATTGTAGTCCTTCACAGAAAGGGGACATTCTTCCTCACCCGTGCCCCATTGGCATTTTTCACCCTCCTTACATTTACATGGTCGTTATTGAATTCCTTATGCTGTGTGGTGAGCATGGTTACTTCCCTAGTGTCCTTTTATATCACAAAAAGCAGCTTGGTAGTCCTGATCCAACATATGGTCCCCCTCTACGCTGACTTTGTCAGGTCGTTTACCTTGGTCTTGGGGAAACCGATTCTGTTAGGACAAATGGTGCCACAAGTCCCTATTTTATTTTTCAAGAGGTCTATGAAAAGTGGATGTAGAACCATCAGATGGGGTGATTGAGTGGTTGAAGAGGAGTGTGTCAGGGCCTGGAGTGGGGGTGGTTGAAGAGGAGTGGTGTCAGGGCCTGGAGTGGGGTTGGTTGAAGAGGAGTGTGTCAGGGCCTGGAGTGGGGGTGGTTGAAGAGGAGTGTGTCAGGGCCTGGAGTGGGGGTGGTTGAAGAGGAGTGGTGTCAGGGCCTGGAGTGGGGGTGGTTGAAGAGGAGTGTGTCAGGGCCTGGAGTGGGGTTGGTTGAAGAGGAGTGTGTCAGGGCCTGGAGTGGGGGGTGGTTGAAGAGGAGTGTGTCAGGGCATGGAGTGGGGTGGTTGAAGAGGAGTGGTGTCAGGGCCTGGAGTGGGGGTGGTTGAAGAGGAGTGTGTCAGGGCCTGGAGTGGGGGTGGTTGAAGAGGAGTGTGTCAGGGCCTGGAGTGGGGGTGGTTGAAGAGGAGTGTGTCAGGGCCTGGAGTGGGGTTGGTTGAAGAGGAGTGTGTCAGGGCCTGGAGTGGGGGTGGTTGAAGAGGAGTGTGTCAGGGCCTGGAGTGGGGTGGTTGAAGAGGAGTGGTGTCAGGGCCTGGAGTGGGGGTGGTTGAAGAGGAGTGGTGTCAGGGCCTGGAGTGGGGTTGGTTGAAGAGGAGTGTGTCAGGGCCTGGAGTGGGGGTGGTTGAAGAGGAGTGTGTCAGGGCCTGGGTGGGGTGGTTGAAGAGGAGTGGTGTCAGGGCCTGGAGTGGGGGTGGTTGAAGAGGAGTGTGTCAGGGCCTGGAGTTGGGGTGGTTGAAGAGGAGTGTGTCAGGGCCTGGAGTGGGGTGGTTGAAGAGGAGTGTGTCAGGGCCTGGAGTGGGGTGGTTGAAGAGGAGTGGTGTCAGGGCCTGGAGTGGGGTTGGTTGAAGAGGAGTGTGTCAGGGACTGGAGTGGGGGTGGTTGAAGAGGAGTGTGTCAGGGCCTGGAGTGGGGTGGTTGAAGAGGAGTGGTGTCAGGGCCTGGAGTGGGGTTGGTTGAAGAGGAGTGTGTCAGGGCCTGGAGTGGGGGTGGTTGAAGAGGAGTGTGTCAGGGCCTGGAGTGGGGTGGTTGAAGAGGAGTGTGTCAGGGCCTGGAGTGGGGTTGGTTGAAGAGGAGTGTGTCAGGGCCTGGAGTGGGGGTGGTTGAAGAGGAGTGTGTCAGGGCCTGGAGTGGGGTGGTTGAAGAGGAGTGTGTCAGGGCCTGGAGTGGGGGTGGTTGAAGAGGAGTGTGTCAGGGCCTGGAGTGGGGGTGGTTGAAGAGGAGTGTGTCAGGGCCTGGAGTGGGGGTGGTTGAAGAGGAGTGTGTCAGGGCCTGGAGTGGGGGTGGTTGAAGAGGAGTGGTGTCAGGGCCTGGAGTGGGGGTGGTTGAAGAGGAGTGGTGTCAGGGCCTGGAGTGGGGGTGGTTGAAGAGGAGTGGTGTCAGGGCCTGGAGTGGGGGTGGTTGGAGTGTGTCGGGCCTGGAGTGGTGTCAGGGCCTGGAGTGGGGTGGTTGAAGAGGAGTGTGTCAGGGCCTGGAGTGGGGGTGGTTGAAGAGGAGTGGTGTCAGGGCCTGGAGTGGGGTGGTTGAAGAGGAGTGGTGTCAGGGCCTGGAGTGGGGGTGGTTGAAGAGGAGTGTGTCAGGGCCTGGAGTGGGGTGGTTGAAGAGGAGTGGTGTCAGGGCCTGGAGTGGGGGTGGTTGAAGAGGAGTGGTGTCAGGGCCTGGAGTGGGGGTGGTTGAAGAGGAGTGGTGTCAGGGCCTGGAGTGGGGGTGGTTGAAGAGGAGTGGTGTCAGGGCCTGGAGTGGGGTGGTTGAAGAGGAGTGGTGTCAGGGCCTGGAGTGGGGGTGGTTGAAGAGGGTTGAAGTCAGGGCCTGGAGTGGGGGTGTTCAGTGGTGTCAGGGCCTGGAGTGGGGGTGGTTGAAGAGGAGTGGTGTCAGGGCCTGGAGTGGGGTGGTTGAAGAGGAGTGTGTCAGGGCCTGGAGTGGGGTGGTTGAAGAGGGTGGTTGAAGAAGAGGAGTGTGTCAGGGCCTGGAGTGGGGGGTTGGTTGAAGAGGAGGAGGGTGTCAGGGCCTGGAGTGGGGTGGTTGAAGAGGAGTGTGTCAGGGCCTGGAGTGGGGTGGTTGAAGAGGAGTGTCAGGGCCTGGAGTGGGGGTGGTTGAAGAGGAGTGTGTCAGGGCCTGGAGTGGGGTGGTTGAAGAGGAGTGGTGTCAGGGCCTGGAGTGGGTGGTTGAAGAAGAGGGTGTGTCAGGGCCTGGAAGAGGAGTGTGTCAGGGCCTGGAGTGGGGTGGTTGAAGAGGAGTGTGTCAGGGCCTGGAGTGGGGTGGTTGAAGAGGAGTGGTGTCAGGGCCTGGAGTGGGGTTGGTTGAAGAGGAGTGTGTCAGGGCCTGGAGTGGGGGTGGTTGAAGAGGAGTGGTGTCAGGGCCTGGAGTGGGGTGGTTGAAAGGAGAGTGTGTCAGGGCCTGGAGTGGGGTGGTTGAAGAGGAGTGTGTCAGGGCCTGGAGTGGGGTGGTTGAAGAGTGGTGTCAGGGCCTGGAGTGGGGGTGGTTGAAGAGGAGTGTGTCAGGGCCTGGAGTGGGGTGGTTGAAGAGGAGTGTGTCAGGGCCTGGAGTGGGGGTGGTTGAAGAGGAGGTGTCAGGGCCTGGAGTGGGGGTGGTTGAAGAGGAGTGGTGTCAGGGCCTGGAGTGGGGGGTGGTTGAAGAGGAGTGTGTCAGGGCCTGGAGTGGGGGGTGGTTGAAGAGGAGTGTGTCAGGGCCTGGAGTGGGGGTGGTTGAAGAGGAGTGTGTCAGGGCCTGGAGTGGGGTGGTTGAAGAGGAGTGGTGTCAGGGCCTGGAGTGGGGGTGGTTGAAGAGGAGTGTGTCAGGGCCTGGAGTGGGGGTGGTTGAAGAGGAGGTGTCAGGGCCTGAGTGGGGTGGTTGAAGAGGAGTGTGTCAGGGCCTGGAGTGGGGGTTGGTTGGTGTCAGGGCCTGGAGTGGGGTGGTTGAAGAGGAGTGTGTCAGGGCCTGGAGTGGGGTGGTTGAAGAGGAGTGTGTCAGGGCCTGGAGTGGGGGGGTGGTTGAAGAGGTGGTGTCAGGGCCTGGAGTGGGGGTGGTTGAAGAGGAGTGTGTCAGGGCCTGGAGTGGGGTGGTTGAAGAGGAGTGTGTCAGGGCCTGGAGTGGGGTGGTTGAAGAGGAGTGTGTCAGGGCCTGGAGTGGGGGTGGTTGAAGAGGAGTGGTGTCAGGGCCTGGAGTGGGGGTGGTTGAAGAGGAGTGTGTCAGGGCCTGGAGTGGGGTGGTTGAAGAGGAGTGGTGTCAGGGCCTGGAGTGGGGGGGTTGAAGAGGAGTGTGTCAGGGCCTGGAGTGGGGGTGGTTGAAGAGGAGTGTGTCAGGGCCTGGAGTGGGGGTGGTTGAAGAGGAGTGGTGTCAGGCCTGGAGTGGGGGTGGTTGAAGAGGAGGTGTCAGGGCCTGGAGTGGGGGTGGTTGAAGAGGAGTGTGTCAGGGCCTGGAGTGGGGGTGGTTGAAGAGGAGGTGTCAGGGCCTGGAGTGGGGTGGTTGAAGAGGAGGTGTCAGGGCCTGGAGTGGGGTGGTTGAAGAGGAGTGGTGTCAGGGCCTGGAGTGGGGGTGGTTGAAGAGGAGTGTGTCAGGGCCTGGAGTGGGGGTGGTTGAAGAGGAGTGGTGTCAGGGCCTGGAGTGGTCAGGGGGTGGGGGTGGTTGAAGAGGAGTGTCAGGGCCTGGAGTGGGGGTGGTTGAAGAGGGTGTCAGGGCCTGGAGTGGGGTGGTTGAAGAGGAGTGGTGTCAGGGCCTGGAGTGGGGTGGTTGAAGAGGAGTGGTGTCAGGGCCTGGAGTGGGGTGGTTGAAGAGGAGTGTGTCAGGGCCTGGAGTGGGGTGGTTGAAGAGGAGGGTGTCAGGGCCTGGAGTGGGGGTGGTTGAAGAGGAGTGGTGTCAGGGCCTGGAGTGGGGTGGTTTGAAGGCCTGGAGTGGGGTGGTTGAAGAGGGTGTCAGGGCCTGGAGTGGGGGTGGTTGAAGAGGAGTGGTGTCAGGGCCTGGAGTGGGGGTGGTTGAAGAGGAGTGGTGTCAGGGCCTGGAGTGGGGGTGGTTGAAGAGGAGTGTGTCAGGGCCTGGAGTGGGGTGGTTGAAGAGGAGTGTGTCAGGGCCTGGAGTGGGGGTGGTTGAAGAGGAGGTGTCAGTGGGGGTGGTGTGTCAGGGCCTGGAGTGGGGGTGGTTGAAGAGGAGAGTGTCAGGGCCTGGAGTGGGGTGGTTGAAGAGGAGTGGTGTCAGGGCCTGAGTGGGGGTGGTTGAAGAGGAGGTGTGTCAGGGCCTGGAGTGGGGGTGGTTGAAGAGGAGGAGTGTGTCAGGGCCTGGAGTGGGGGTGGTTGAAGAGGAGTGGTGTCAGGGTGGTCAGGGCCTGGAGTGGGGGTGGTTGAAGAGGAGTGGTGTCAGGGCCTGGAGTGGGGTGGTTGAAGAGGAGTGTGTCAGGGCCTGGAGTGGGGGTGGTTGAAGAGGAGTGGTGTCAGGGCCTGGAGTGGGGGTGGTTGAAGAGGAGTGTGTCAGGGCCTGGAGTGGGGTGGTTGAAGAGGAGTGGTGTCAGGGCCTGGAGTGGGGGTGGTTGAAGAGGAGTGGTGTCAGGGCCTGGAGTGGGGGTGGTTGAAGAGGAGTGTGTCAGGGCCTGGGTGGGGGTGGTTGAAGAGGAGTGGTGTCAGGGCCTGGAGTGGGGGTGGTTGAAGAGGAGTGGTGTCAGGGCCTGGAGTGGGGTGGTTGAAGAGGAGTGGTGTCAGGGCCTGGAGTGGGGTGGTTGAAGAGGAGTGTGTCAGGGCCTGGAGTGGGGGTGGTTGAAGAGGAGTGGTGTCAGGGCCTGGAGTGGGGGTGGTTGAAGAGGAGTGTGTCAGGGCCTGGAGTGGGGTGGTTGAAGAGGAGTGGTGTCAGGGCCTGGAGTGGGGGTGGTTGAAGAGGAGTGTGTCAGGGCCTGGAGTGGGGTGGTTGAAGAGGAGTGGTGTCAGGGCCTGGAGTGGGGGTGGTTGAAGAGGAGTGGTGTCAGGGCCTGGAGTGGGGGTGGTTGAAGAGGAGTGGTGTCAGGGCCTGGAGTGGGGGTGGTTGAAGAGGAGTGGTGTCAGGGCCTGGAGTGGGGTGGTTGAAGAGGAGTGTGTCAGGGCCTGGAGTGGGGTGGTTGAAGAGGAGTGGTGTCAGGGCCTGGAGTGGGGGTGGTTGAAGAGTGTGTCAGGGCCTGGAGTGGGGGTGGTTGAAGAGGAGTGGTGTCAGGGCCTGGAGTGGGGGTGGTTGAAGAGGAGTGTGTCAGGGCCTGGAGTGGGGTGGTTGAAGAGGAGTGGTGTCAGGGCCTGGAGTGGGGGTGGTTGAAGAGGAGTGTCAGGGCCTGGAGTGGGGGTGGTTGAAGAGGAGTGTGTCAGGGCCTGGAGTGGGGGTGGTTGAAGAGGAGTGTGTCAGGGCCTGGAGGGGGTGGTTGAAGAGGAGTGTGTCAGGGCCTGAGTGGGGTGGTTGAAGAGGAGTGTGTCAGGGCCTGGAGTGGGGGTGGTTGAAGAGGAGTGTGTCAGGGCCTGGAGTGGGGGTGGTTGAAGTCAGGGCCTGGAGTGGGTTGGTTGAAGAGGAGGTGTCAGGGCCTGGAGTGGGGTTGGTTGAAGAGGAGTGTGTCAGGGCCTGGAGTGGGGGTGGTTGAAGAGGAGTGTGTCAGGGCCTGGAGTGGGGGTGGTTGAAGAGGAGGTCAGTTGTGTCAGGGCCTGGAGTGGGGGTGGTTGAAGAGGAGGTGTCAGGGCCTGGAGTGGGGTGGTTGAAGAGGAGTGTGTCAGGGCCTGGAGTGGGGGTGGTTGAAGAGGAGTGTGTCAGGGCCTGGAGTGGGGGTGGTTGAAGAGGAGTGTGTCAGGGCCTGGAGTGGGGGTGGTTGAAGAGGAGTGTGTCAGGGCCTGGAGTGGGGGTGGTTGAAGAGGAGGTGTCAGGGCCTGGAGTGGGGTGGTTGAAGAGGAGGTGTCAGGGCCTGGAGTGGGGGTGGTTGAAGAGGAGTGGTGTCAGGGCCTGGAGTGGGGTGGTTGAAGAGGAGTGTGTCAGGGCCTGGAGTGGGGGTGGTTGAAGAGGAGTGTGTCAGGGCCTGGAGTGGGGGTGGTTGAAGAGGAGTGGTGTCAGGGCCTGGAGTGGGGTTGGTTGAAGAGGAGTGTGTCAGGGCCTGGAGTGGGGGTGGTTGAAAGAGTGTGTCAGGGCCTGGAGTGGGGTTGGTTGAAGAGGTGTGTCAGGGCCTGGGGGTGGTTGAAGAGGGGGGCCTGGAGTGGGGGTGGTTGAAGAGGAGTGTGTCAGGGCCTGGAGTGGGGGTGGTTGAAGAGGAGTGGTGTCAGGGCCTGGAGTGGGGGGGTGGTTGAAGAGGAGTGGTGTCAGGGCCTGGAGTGGGGTGGTTGAAGAGGAGTGTGTCAGGGCCTGGAGTGGGGGTGGTTGAAGAGGAGTGGTGTCAGGGCCTGGAGTGGGGGTGGTTGAAGAGGAGTGGTGTCAGGGCCTGGAGTGGGGGTGGTTGAAGAGGAGTGGTGTCAGGGCCTGGAGTGGGGGTGGTTGAAGAGGAGTGGTGTCAGGGCCTGGAGTGGGGGTGGTTGAAGAGGAGTGTGTCAGGGCCTGGAGTGGGGGTGGTTGAAGAGGAGTGTCAGGGCCTGGAGTGGGGTGGTTGAAGAGGAGTGTGTCAGGGCCTGGAGTGGGGGTGGTTGAAGAGGAGTGGTGTCAGGGCCTGGAGTGGGGGTGGTTGAAGAGGAGTGGTGTCAGGGCCTGGAGTGGGGGTGGTTGAAGAGGAGTGTGTCAGGGCCTGGAGTGGGGGTGGTTGAAGAGGAGTGGTGTCAGGGCCTGGAGTGGGGGTGGTTGAAGAGGAGTGTGTCAGGGCCTGGAGTGGGGTGGTTGAAGAGGAGTGGTGTCAGGGCCTGGAGTGGGGGTGGTTGAAGAGGAGTGTGTCAGGGCCTGGAGTGGGGGTGGTTGAAGAGGAGTGGTGTCAGGGCCTGGAGTGGGGGTGGTTGAAGAGGAGTGTGTCAGGGCCTGGAGTGGGGTGGTTGAAGAGGAGTGTGTCAGGGCCTGGAGTGGGGGTGGTTGAAGAGGAGTGTGTCAGGGCCTGGAGTGGGGTGGTTGAAGAGGAGTGGTGTCAGGGCCTGGAGTGGGGTTGGTTGAAGAGGAGTGTGTCAGGGCCTGGAGTGGGGGTGGTTGAAGAGGAGTGTGTCAGGGCCTGGAGTGGGGTGGTTGAAGAGGAGTGGTGTCAGGGCCTGGAGTGGGGGTGGTTGAAGAGGAGTGTGTCAGGGCCTGGAGTGGGGTGGTTGAAGAGGAGTGGTGTCAGGGCCTGGAGTGGGGGTGGTTGAAGAGGAGTGTGTCAGGGCCTGGAGTGGGGTGGTTGAAGAGGAGTGGTGTCAGGGCCTGGAGTGGGGGTGGTTGAAGAGGAGTGTGTCAGGGCCTGGAGTGGGGTGGTTGAAGAGGAGTGGTGTCAGGGCCTGGAGTGGGGGTGGTTGAAGAGGAGTGTGTCAGGGCCTGGAGTGGGGTGGTTGAAGAGGAGTGGTGTCAGGGCCTGGAGTGGGGGTGGTTGAAGAGGAGTCAGGGCCTGGAGTGGGGTGGTTGAAGAGGAGTGGTGTCAGGGCCTGGAGTGGGGTGGTTGAAGAGGAGTGTGTCAGGGCCTGGAGTGGGGTTGGTTGAAGAGGAGTGTGTCAGGGCCTGGAGTGGGGGTGGTTGAAGAGGAGTGTGTCAGGGCCTGGAGTGGGGGTGGTTGAAGAGGAGTGGTGTCAGGGCCTGGAGTGGGGGTGGTTGAAGAGGAGTGTGTCAGGGCCTGGAGTGGGGGTGGTTGAAGAGGAGTGTGTCAGGGCCTGGAGTGGGGGGGGTGGTTGAAGAGGAGTGTGTCAGGGCCTGGAGTGGGGGTGGTTGAAGAGGAGTGTGTCAGGGCCTGGAGTGGGGGTGGTTGAAGAGGAGTGGTGTCAGGGCCTGGAGTGGGGTTGGTTGAAGAGGAGTGTGTCAGGGCCTGGAGTGGGGGTGGTTGAAGAGGAGTGGTGTCAGGGCCTGGAGTGGGGTGGTTGAAGAGGAGTGTGTCAGGGCCTGGGTGGGGGTGGTTGAAGAGGAGGTGTCAGGGCCTGGAGTGGGGGTGGTTGAAGAGGAGTGTGTCAGGGCCTGGAGTGGGGGTGGTTGAAGAGGAGTGGTGTCAGGGCCTGGAGTGGGGTGGTTGAAGAGGAGTGGTGTCAGGGCCTGGAGTGGGGTTGGTTGAAGAGGAGTGTGTCAGGGCCTGGAGTGGGGGTGGTTGAAGAGGAGTGTGTCAGGGCCTGGAGTGGGGGTGGTTGAAGAGGAGTGTGTCAGGGCCTGGAGTGGGGTTGGTTGAAGAGGAGTGTGTCAGGGCCTGGAGTGGGGTTGGTTGAAGAGGAGTGTGTCAGGGCCTGGAGTGGGGTGGTTGAAGAGGAGTGTGTCAGGGCCTGGAGTGGGGTTGGTTGAAGAGGAGTGTGTCAGGGCCTGGAGTGGGGTGGTTGAAGAGAGGAGTGGTGTCAGGGCCTGGAGTGGGGGTGGTTGAAGAGGAGTGTGTCAGGGCCTGGAGTGGGGGTGGTTGAAGAGGAGTGGTGTCAGGGCCTGGAGTGGGGGTGGTTGAAGAGGAGTGTGTCAGGGCCTGGAGTGGGGGTGGTTGAAGAGGAGTGGTGTCAGGGCCTGGAGTGGGGGTGGTTGAAGAGGAGTGTGTCAGGGCCTGGAGTGGGGTGGTTGAAGAGGAGTGGTGTCAGGGCCTGGAGTGGGGGTGGTTGAAGAGGAGTGGTGTCAGGGCCTGGAGTGGGGTGGTTGAAGAGGAGTGTGTCAGGGCCTGGAGTGGGGTTGGTTGAAGAGGAGTGTCAGGGCCTGGAGTGGGGGTGGTTGAAGAGGAGTGTGTCAGGGCCTGGAGTGGGGGTGGTTGAAGAGGAGTGTGTCAGGGCCTGGAGTGGGGTGGTTGAAGAGGAGTGTGTCAGGGCCTGGAGTGGGGGTGGTTGAAGAGGAGTGTGTCAGGGCCTGGAGTGGGGGTGGTTGAAGAGGAGTGGTGTCAGGGCCTGGAGTGGGGGTGGTTGAAGAGGAGTGGTGTCAGGGCCTGGAGTGGGGGTGGTTGAAGAGGAGTGTGTCAGGGCCTGGAGTGGGGGTGGTTGAAGAGGAGTGTGTCAGGGCCTGGAGTGGGGGTGGTTGAAGAGGAGTGTGTCAGGGCCTGGAGTGGGGTGGTTGAAGAGGAGTGGTGTCAGGGCCTGGAGTGGGGGTGGTTGAAGAGGAGTGTGTCAGGGCCTGGAGTGGGGGTTGGTTGGAGTGTGTCAGGGCCTGGAGTGGGGTGGTTGAAGAGGAGTGTGTCAGGGCCTGGAGTGGGGGTGGTTGAAGAGGAGTGTGTCAGGGCCTGGAGTGGGGTGGTTGAAGTGTGTCAGGGCCTGGAGTGGGGGTGGTTGAAGAGGAGTGGTGTCAGGGCCTGGAGTGGGGGTGGTTGAAGAGGAGTGTGTCAGGGCCTGGAGTGGGGGTGGTTGAAGAGGAGTGGTGTCAGGGCCTGGAGTGGGGGTGGTTGAAGAGGAGTGTGTCAGGGCCTGGAGTGGGGGTGGTTGAAGAGGAGTGTCAGGGCCTGGAGTGGGGGTGGTTGAAGAGGAGTGTGTCAGGGCCTGGAGTGGGGTGGTTGGTCAGGGCCTGGAGTGGGGTGGTTGAAGAGGAGTGTGTCAGGGCCTGGAGTGGGGGTGGTTGAAGAGGAGTGTGTCAGGGCCTGGAGTGGGGGTGGTTGAAGAGGAGTGTGTCAGGGCCTGGAGTGGGGGTGGTTGAAGAGGAGTGTGTCAGGGCCTGGAGTGGGGGTGGTTGAAGAGGAGTGGTGTCAGGGCCTGGAGTGGGGTTGGTTGAAGAGGAGTGTGTCAGGGCCTGGAGTGGGGGTGGTTGAAGAGGAGTGGTGTCAGGGCCTGGAGTGGGGGTGGTTGAAGAGGAGTGGTGTCAGGGCCTGGAGTGGGGTTGGTTGAAGAGGAGTGTGTCAGGGCCTGGAGTGGGGGTGGTTGAAGAGTGTCAGCCTGAGTGGGGTGGTTGAAGAGGAGTGTCAGGGCCTGGAGTGGGGGTGGTTGAAGAGGAGTGGTGTCAGGGCCTGGAGTGGGGGTGGTTGAAGAGGAGTGGTGTCAGGGCCTGGAGTGGGGGTGGTTGAAGAGGAGTGTGTCAGGGCCTGGAGTGGGGGTGGTTGAAGAGGAGTGTGTCAGGGCCTGGAGTGGGGGTGGTTGAAGAGGAGTGTGTCAGGGCCTGGAGTGGGGGTGGTTGAAGAGGAGTGTGTCAGGGCCTGGAGTGGGGTGGTTGAAGAGGAGTGTCAGGGCCTGGAGTGGGGGTGGTTGAAGAGGAGTGTGTCAGGGCCTGGAGTGGGGGTGGTTGAAGAGGAGTGTGTCAGGGCCTGGAGTGGGGGTGGTTGAAGAGGAGTGGTGTCAGGGCCTGGAGTGGGGGTGGTTGAAGAGGAGTGTGTCAGGGCCTGGAGTGGGGGTGGTTGAAGAGGAGTGGTGTCAGGGCCTGGAGTGGGGGTGGTTGAAGAGGAGTGTGTCAGGGCCTGGAGTGGGGGTGGTTGAAGAGGAGTGGTGTCAGGGCCTGGAGTGGGGGTGGTTGAAGAGGAGTGGTGTCAGGGCCTGGAGTGGGGGTGGTTGAAGAGGAGTGTGTCAGGGCCTGGAGTGGGGGTGGTTGAAGAGGAGTGTGTCAGGGCCTGGAGTGGGGGTGGTTGAAGAGGAGTGTGTCAGGGCCTGGAGTGGGGGTGGTTGAAGAGGAGTGTGTCAGGGCCTGGAGTGGGGGTGGTTGAGGAGTGTGTCAGGGCCTGGAGTGGGGTTGGTTGAAGAGGAGTGTGTCAGGGCCTGGAGTGGGGGTGGTTGAAGAGGAGTGGTGTCAGGGCCTGGAGTGGGGGTGGTTGAAGAGGAGTGTGTCAGGGCCTGGAGTGGGGTTGGTTGAAGAGGAGTGTGTCAGGGCCTGGAGTGGGGGTGGTTGAAGAGGAGTGGTGTCAGGGCCTGGAGTGGGGGTGGTTGAAGAGGAGTGGTGTCAGGGCCTGGAGTGGGGGTGGTTGAAGAGGAGTGTGTCAGGGCCTGGAGTGGGGGTGGTTGAAGAGGAGTGGTGTCAGGGCCTGGAGTGGGGGTGGTTGAAGAGGAGTGTGTCAGGGCCTGGAGTGGGGGTGGTTGAAGAGGAGTGGTGTCAGGGCCTGGAGTGGGGTGGTTGAAGAGGAGTGGTGTCAGGGCCTGGAGTGGGGGTGGTTGAAGAGGAGTGGTGTCAGGGCCTGGAGTGGGGTGGTTGAAGAGGAGTGGTGTCAGGGCCTGGAGTGGGGGTGGTTGAAGAGGAGTGTGTCAGGGCCTGGAGTGGGGTGGTTGAAGAGGAGTGGTGTCAGGGCCTGGAGTGGGGGTGGTTGAAGAGGAGTGTCAGGGCCTGGAGTGGGGTGGTTGAAGAGGAGTGTGTCAGGGCCTGGAGTGGGGGTGGTTGAAGAGGAGTGTGTCAGGGCCTGGAGTGGGGGTGGTTGAAGAGGAGTGTGTCAGGGCCTGGAGTGGGGGTGGTTGAAGAGGAGTGGTGTCAGGGCCTGGAGTGGGGTTGGTTGAAGAGGAGTGTGTCAGGGCCTGGAGTGGGGGTGGTTGAAGAGGAGTGGTGTCAGGGCCTGGAGTGGGGGTGGTTGAAGAGGAGTGGTGTCAGGGCCTGGAGTGGGGTGGTTGAAGAGGAGTGTGTCAGGGCCTGGAGTGGGGGTGGTTGAAGAGGAGTGTGTCAGGGCCTGGAGTGGGGTGGTTGAAGAGGAGTGGTGTCAGGGCCTGGAGTGGGGGTGGTTGAAGAGGAGTGTGTCAGGGCCTGGAGTGGGGGTGGTTGAAGAGGAGTGTGTCAGGGCCTGGAGTGGGGGTGGTTGAAGAGGAGTGGTGTCAGGGCCTGGAGTGGGGGTGGTTGAAGAGGAGTGGTGTCAGGGCCTGGAGTGGGGGTGGTTGAAGAGGAGTGGTGTCAGGGCCTGGAGTGGGGGTGGTTGAAGAGGAGTGTGTCAGGGCCTGGAGTGGGGTGGTTGAAGAGGAGTGGTGTCAGGGCCTGGAGTGGGGGTGGTTGAAGAGGAGTGTGTCAGGGCCTGGAGTGGGGGTGGTTGAAGAGGAGTGGTGTCAGGGCCTGGAGTGGGGGTGGTTGAAGAGGAGTGGTGTCAGGGCCTGGAGTGGGGGTGGTTGAAGAGGAGGTGTCAGGGCCTGGAGTGGGGTGGTTGAAGAGGAGTGGTGTCAGGGCCTGGAGTGGGGGTGGTTGAAGAGGAGTGTGTCAGGGCCTGGAGTGGGGGTGGTTGAAGAGGGTGTGTCAGGGCCTGAAGTGGGGGTGTTTGAAGAGGAGTGGTGTCAGGGCCTGGAGTGGGGGTGGTTGAAGAGGAGTGGTGTCAGGGCCTGGAGTGGGGGTGGTTGAAGAGGAGTGGTGTCAGGGCCTGGAGTGGGGGGTGGTTGAAGAGGAGTGTGTCAGGGCCTACAGTGGGGTGGTTGAAGTCGCTCTGGATAAGAGCGTCTGGAGTAAATGACTTAAATGGTGTTGTAAATAGGAGTGGTGTCAGGGCCTGGAGTGGGGGTGGTTGAAGAGGAGTGGTGTCAGGGCCTGGAGTGGGGGTGGTTGAAGAGGAGTGGTGTCAGGGCCTGGAGTGGGGGTGGTTGAAGAGGAGTGGTGTCAGGGCCTGGAGTGGGGGTGGTTGAAGAGGAGTGGTGTCAGGGCCTGGAGTGGGGGTGGTTGAAGAGGAGTGTGTCAGGGCCTGGAGTGGGGGTGGTTGAAGAGGAGTGTCAGGGCCTGGAGTGGGGTGGTTGAAGAGGAGTGGTGTCAGGGCCTGGAGTGGGGGTGGTTGAAGAGGAGTGGTGTCAGGGCCTGGAGTGGGGGTGGTTGAAGAGGAGTGTGTCAGGGCCTGGAGTGGGGGTGGTTGAAGAGGAGTGTGTCAGGGCCTGGAGTGGGGGTGGTTGAAGAGGAGTGTGTCAGGGCCTGGAGTGGGGGTGGTTGAAGAGGAGTGGTGTCAGGGCCTGGAGTGGGGTGGTTGAAGAGGAGTGTGTCAGGGCCTGGAGTGGGGGTGGTTGAAGAGGAGGGTGTCAGGGCCTGGAGTTGTTGAAGAGGAGTGGTGTCAGGGCCTGGAGTGGGGGTGGTTGAAGAGGAGTTTTGTCAGGGCCTACAGTGGGGGTGGTTGAAGAGGAGTGGTGTCAGGGCCTGGAGTGGGGGTGGTTGAAGAGGAGTGGTGTCAGGGCCTGGAGTGGGGGTGGTTGAAGAGGAGTGGTGTCAGGGCCTGGAGTGGGGGTGGTTGAAGAGGAGTGTCAGGGCCTGGAGTGGGGGTGGTTGAAGAGGAGTGGTGTCAGGGCCTGGAGTGGGGTTGGTTGAAGAGGAGTGGTGTCAGGGCAGTGGGGGTGTTTGAAGAGGGGTGTCAGGGTTGGGGGTGGTTGAAAAGGAGTGGTGTCAGGGCCTGAGTGGGGTGGTTGAAGAGGAGTGGTGTCAGGGCCTGGAGTGGGGGTGGTTGAAGAGGAGTGGTGTCAGGGCCTACAGTGGGTGGGGGTGGTTGAAAGGAGTGGTGTCAGGGCCTGGAGTGGGGGTGGTTGAAGAGGAGTGGTGTCAGGGCCTGGAGTGGGGGTGGTTGAAGAGGAGTGGTGTCAGGGCCTACAGTGGGGGTGGTTGAAGAGGAGTGGTGTCAGGGCCTGGAGTGGGGGTGGTTGAAGAGGAGTGGTGTCAGGGCCTGGAGTGGGGGTCGTTGAAGAGGAGTGGTGTCAGGGCCCAGTGGGGGTGTTTGAAGAGGAGTGGTGTCAGGGCCTACAGTGGTGGTGGTTGAAAGGAGTGGTGTCAGGGCCTGCAGTGGGGGTGGTTGAAGAGGAGTGGTGTCAGGGCCTGGAGTGGGGGTGGTTGAAGAGGAGTGGTGTCAGGGCCTGGAGTGGGGGTGGTTGAAGAGGAGTGGTGTCAGGGCCTGGAGTGGGGGTGGTTGAAGAGGAGTGGTGTCAGGGCCTGCAGTGGGGGTGGTTGAAGAGGAGTGGTGTCAGGGCCTACAGTGGGGGTGGTTGAAGAGGAGTGGTGTCAGGGCCTGGAGTGGGGGTGGTTGAAGAGGAGTGGTGTCAGGGCCTGCAGTGGGGGTGGTTGAAGAGGAGTGGTGTCAGGGCCTGAAGTGGGGTGTTTGAAGAGGAGTGGTATCAGGGCCTGGAGTGGGGGTGGTTGAAGAGGAGTGGTGTCAGGGCCTACAGTGGGGGTGGTTGAAGAGGAGTGGTGTCAGGGCCTGCAGTGGGGGTGTTTGAAGAGGAGTGTGTCAGGGCCTACAGTGGGGGTGGTTGAAGTCGCTCTGGATAAGGCGTCTGCTAAATGAGTGGGGTAAATGTTGAAGAGGAGTGGTGTCAGGGCCTGGAGTGGGGGTGGTTGAAGAGGAGTGGTGTCAGGGCCTAAAGTGGGGGTGGTTGAAAGGAGTGGTGTCAGGGCCTGCAGTGGGGGTGGTTGAAGAGGAGTGGTGTCAGGGCCTGGAGTGGGGGTGGTTGAAGAGGAGCGGTGTCAGGGCCTGCAGTGGGGTGGTTGAAGAGGAGTGGTGTCAGGGCTGGAGTGGGGGTGGTTGAAGAGGAGTGTCAGGGCCTGGAGTGGGGGTGGTTGAAGAGGAGTGGTGTCAGGGCCTACAGTGGGGGGTGGTTGAAGAGGAGTGTCAGGGCCTGGAGTGGGGGTGGTTGAAGAGGAGTGTGTCAGGGCCTGGAGGGGGTGGTTGAAGAGGAGTGGTGTCAGGGCCTGCAGTGGTCGTGGTTGAAAGAGGAGTAGTGTCAGGGCCTACAGTGGGGGTGGTTGAAGAGGAGTGGTGTCAGGGCCTGGAGTGGGGGTGGTTGAAGAGGAGTGTGTCAGGGCCTACAGTGGGGGTGGTTGAAGAGGAGTGGTGTCAGGGCCTGGAGTGGGGGTGGTTGAAGAGGAGTGTGTCAGGGCCTGGAGTGGGGGTGGTTGAAGAGGAGTGGTGTCAGGGCCTACAGTGGGGTGGTTGAAGAGGAGTGGTGTCAGGGCCTGGAGTGGGGGTGGTTGAAGAGGAGTTTTGTCAGGGCCTGGAGTGGGGGTGGATGAAGTGGAGTGGTGTCAGGGCCTGGAATTGGGGGTGTTTGAAGAGGAGTGTCAGGGACCTGGAGTGGGGTGGTTGAAGAGGAGTGGTGTCAGGGCCTACAGTGGGGTTGGTTGAAGAGGAGTGGTGTCAGAGTGTACAGTGGGGGTGTTTGAAGAGGAGTGGTGTCAGGGCCTACAGTGGGGGTGGCTGAAAAGGAGTGGTGTCAGGGTTCTACAGTGGGGGTGGTTGAAGAGGAGTGGTGTCAGGGCCTACAGTGGGGTGGTTGAAGAGGAGTGGTGTCAGGGCCTACAGTGGGGGTGGTTGAAAGGAGTGGTGTCAGGGCCTACAGTGGGGGTGGTTGAAATAGGAGTGGTGTCAGGGCCTGGAGTGGGGGTGGTTGAAGAGGAGTGGTGTCAGGGCCTACAGTGGGGGTGTTTGAAGAGGAGTGGTGTCAGGGCCTGGAGTGGGGGTGGTTGAAGAGGAGTGGTGTCAGGGCCTGCAGTGGGGGTGGTTGAAGAGGAGTGGTGTCAGGGCCTACAGTGGGGGTGGTTGAAGAGGAGTGGTGTCAGGGCCTGGAGTGGGGGTGGTTGAAGAGGTGTGTCAGGGCCTGGAGTGGGGGTGGTTGAAGAGGAGTGGTGTCAGGGCCTGCAGTGGGGTGGTTGAATAGGAGTGGTGTCAGGGCCTACAGTGGGGTGGTTGAAGAGGAGTGGTGTCAGGGCCTGGAGTGGGGGTGGTTGAAGAGGAGTGTGTCAGGGCCTACAGTGGGGTGGTTGAAGAGGAGTGGTGTCAGGGCCTGGAGTGGGGGTGGTTGAAGAGGAGTGTGTCAGGGCCTGGAGTGGGGGTGGTTGAAGAGGAGTGGTGTCAGGGCCTACAGTGGGGGTGGTTGAAGAGGAGTGGTGTCAGGGCCTGGAGTGGGGGTGGTTGAAGAGGAGTTTTGTCAGGGCCTACAGTGGGGGTGGATGAAGTGGAGTGGTGTCAGGGCCTGGAATTGGGGGTGGTTGAAGAGGAGGGTGTCAGGGACCTGGAGTGGGGGTGGTTGAAGAGGAGTGGTGTCAGGGCCTACAGTGGGGTTGGTTGAAGAGGAGTGGTGTCAGGGTGTACAGTGGGGGTGTTTGAAGAGGAGTGGTGTCAGGGCCTACAGTGGGGGTGGTTGAAAAGGAGTGGTGTCAGGTTCTACAGTGGGGGTGGTTGAAGAGGAGTGGTGTCAGGGCCTACAGTGGGGGTGGTTGAAGAGGAGTGGTGTCAGGGCCTACAGTGGGGGTGGTTGAAAAGGAGTGGTGTCAGGGCCTACAGTGGGGGTGGTTGAAATAGGAGTGGTGTCAGGGCCTACAGTGGGGGTGGTTGAAGAGGAGTGGTGTCAGGGCCTACAGTGGGGGTGTTTGAAGAGGAGTGGTGTCAGGGCCTGGAGTGGGGGTGGTTGAAGAGGAGTGGTGTCAGGGCCTACAGTGGGGGTGGTTGAAGAGGAGTGGTGTCAGGGCCTACAGTGGGGGTGTTTGAAGAGAGTGGTGGCAGGGCCCAGTGGGGGTGGTTGAAAGGAGTGGTGTCAGGGCCTGCAGTGGGGGTGGTTGAAGAGGAATGGTGTCAGGGCCTGGAGTGGGGGTGGTTGAAGAGGAGTGGTGTCAGGGCCTACAGTGGGGGTGGTTGAAGAGGAGTGGTATCAGGGCCTACAGTGGGGGTGTTTGAAGAGGAGTGGTGTCAGGGCCTACAGTGGGGGTGGTTGAAGAGGAGTGGTGTCAGGGCCTACAGTGGGGTGGTTGAAGAGGAGTGGTGTCAGGGCCTACAGTGGGGGTGGTTGAAGAGGAGTGGTGTCAGGGCCTACAGTGGGGGTGGTTGAAGAGGAGTGGTGTCAGGGCCTACAGTGGGGGTGGTTGAAGAGGAGTGGTGTCAGGGCCTACAGTGGGGGTTTTGAAGAGGAGTGGTGTCACGGCCTGGAGTGGGGGTGGTTGAAGAGGAGTGGTGTCAGGGCCTGGAGTGGGGGTGGTTGAAGAGGAGTTGTGTCAGGGCCTACAGTGGGGGTGGTTGAAGAGGAGTGGTGTCAGGGCCTGGAGTGGGGGTGGTTGAAGAGGAGTGGTGTCAGGTCCTGCAGTGGGGGTGGTTGAAGAGGAGTGGTGTCAGGGCCTGAAGTGGGGGTGTTTGAAGAGGAGTGGTATCAGGGCCTGGAGTGGGGGTGGTTGAAGAGGAGTGGTGTCAGGGCCTACAGTGGGGGTGGTTGAAGAGGAGTGGTGTCAGGGCCTGCAGTGGGGGTGTTTGAAGAGGAGTGTGTCAGGGCCTACAGTGGGGGTGGTTGAAGTCGCTCTGGATAAGAGCGTCTGCTAAATGACTTAAATGTAAATGTAAATGTAAATAGGAGTGGTGTCAGGGCCTACAGTGGGGGTGGTTGAAGAGGAGTGGTGTCAGGGCCTAAAGTGGGGGTGGTTGAAAAGGAGTGGTGTCAGGGCCTGCAGTGGGGGTGGTTGAAGAGGAGTGGTGTCAGGGCCTGGAGTGGGGGTGGTTGAAGAGGAGGTGGTGTCAGGGCCTGCAGTGGGTGGTTGAAGAGGAGTGGTGTCAGGGCTTGGAGTGGGGGTGGTTGAAGAGGAGTGTCAGGGCCTGGAGTGGGGGTGGTTGAAGAGGAGTGGTGTCAGGGCCTACAGTGGGGGTGGTTGAAGAGGAGTGGTGTCAGGGCCTGGAGTGGGGGTGGTTGAAGAGGTGTGTCAGGGCCTGGAGTGGGGGTGGTTGAAGAGGAGCGGTGTCAGGGCCTGCAGTGGTCGTGGTTGAAATAGGAGTAGTGTCAGGGCCTACAGTGGGGGTGGTTGAAGAGGAGTGGTGTCAGGGCCTGGAGTGGGGGTGGTTGAAGAGGAGTGGGGGTGTCAGGGCCTGGAGTGGGGGTGGTTGAAGAGGTGTGTCAGGGCCTGGAGTGGGGGTGGTTGAAGAGGAGTGGTGTCAGGGCCTACAGTGGGGGTGGTTGAAGAGGAGTGGTGTCAGGGCCTGGAGTGGGGGTGGTTGAAGAGGAGTTTTGTCAGGGCCTACAGTGGGGGTGGTTGAAGTGGAGTGGTGTCAGGGCCTGGAATTGGGGGTGTTTGAAGAGGGTGTCAGGGACCTGGAGTGGGGGTGGTTGAAGAGGAGTGGGTGTCAGGGTGTACAGTGGGGGTGTTTGAAGAGGAGTGGTGTCAGGGCCTACAGTGGGGGTGGTTGAAAAGGAGTGGTGTCAGGTTCTACAGTGGGGGTGGTTGAAGAGGAGTGGTGTCAGGGCCTACAGTGGGGGTGGTTGAAGAGGAGTGGTGTCAGGGCCTACAGTGGGGGTGGTTGAAAAGGAGTGGTGTCAGGGCCTACAGTGGGGGTGGTTGAAATAGGAGTGGTGTCAGGGCCTACAGTGGGGGTGGTTGAAGAGGAGTGGTGTCAGGGCCTACAGTGGGGGTGTTTGAAGAGGAGTGGTGTCAGGGCCTGGAGTGGGGGTGGTTGAAGAGGAGTGGTGTCAGGGCCTACAGTGGGGGTGGTTGAAGAGGAGTGGTATCAGGGCCTACAGTGGGGGTGTTTGAAGAGGAGTGGTGGCAGGGCCTACAGTGGGGGTGGTTGAAAAGGAGTGGTGTCAGGGCCTGCAGTGGGGGTGGTTGAAGAGGAATGGTGTCAGGGCCTGGAGTGGGGGTGGTTGAAGAGGAGTGGTGTCAGGGCCTACAGTGGGGGTGGTTGAAGAGGAGTGGTATCAGGGCCTACAGTGGGGGTGTTTGAAGAGGAGTGGTGTCAGGGCCTACAGTGGGGGTGGTTGAAGAGGAGTGGTGTCAGGGCCTACAGTGGGGTGGTTGAAGAGGAGTGGTGTCAGGGCCTACAGTGGGGGTGGTTGAAGAGGAGTGGTGTCAGGGCCTACAGTGGGGGTGGTTGAAGAGGAGTGGTGTCAGGGCCTACAGTGGGGGTGGTTGAAGAGGAGTGGTGTCAGGGCCTACAGTGGGGGTTTTTGAAGAGGAGTGGTGTCACGGCCTGGAGTGGGGGTGGTTGAAGAGGAGTGTGTCAGGGCCTGGAGTGGGGGTGGTTGAAGAGGAGTTGTGTCAGGGCCTACAGTGGGGGTGGTTGAAGAGGAGTGGTGTCAGGGCCTGCAGTGGGGGTGGTTGAAGAGGAGTGGTGTCAGGGCCTACGGTGGGGGTGGTTGAAGAGGAGTGTCAGGACCTGGAGTGGGGGTTGGTTGAAGAGGAGTGGTGTCAGGGCCCACAATGGGGGTGGTTGAAGAGGAGTGGTGTCAGGGCCTGGAGTGGGGGTGGTTGAAGAGGAGTTTTGTCAGGGCCTACAGTGGGGGTGGATGAAGAGGATTGGTGTCAGGGCCTGCAGTGGAGGTGGTTGAAGAGGAGTGGTGTCAGGGCCTGGAGTGGGGGTGGTTGAAGAGGAGTGGTGTCAGGGCCTACAGTGGGGGTGGATGAAGAGGAGTGGTGTCAGGGCCTGCAGTGGGGCTGGTTGAAGAGGAGTGGTGTCTTTGTCGAGTGGTGGATGTAGAGCCATCAGACGGGGTGATTGACATAGCAGTGGCGGGGATGCTAGCTGGGGAGGGGTGAAGACAGTAACTGGCGGACACACTAGCTGGGGAGGGGTGAAGACAGTAACCGGCGGGGGCGCTAGCTGGGGAGGGGTGAAGACAGTAACCGGCGGGGGCGCTAGCTGGGGAGGGGTGAGGACAATAACCGGCGGTGGCGCTAGCTGGGGAGGGGTGAAGACAGTAACTGGCGGACACGCTAGCTGGGGAGGGTTGAAGACAATAACCGGCGGGGGTGCTAGCTGGGGAGGGGTGAAGACAGTAACCGGCGGGGGCACTAGCTGGGGAGGGTGAAGACAGTAACTGGCGGACACGCTAGCTGGGGAGGGTTGAAGACAGTAACCGGCGGTGGCGCTAGCTGGGGAGGGGTGAAGACAGTAACCGGCGGGGGCGCTAGCTGGGGAGGGGTGAAGACAATAACCGGCGGTGGCGCTAGCTGGGGAGGGGTGAAGACAGTAACCGGCGGGGGCGCTAGCTGGGGAGGGGTGAAGACAATAACCGGCGGTGGCGCTAGCTGGGGAGGGGTGAAGACCCCTCCTCATCATTCAAATCCTCTGAATCCTCCACTCTGGGGAATACAATAAAGGGATATATTGTTGTAAGACACACAGAATTACAGATGACTAAATTTACTGTAAAGTAAAAACACCAATAAACCGTGGCCATGAGAGTTTAGTGTCCTCTCCAACTGCCCTTAGAGTTTAGTGGCATCTCCGATGGCCATGAGAGTTTAGTGGCCTCTCCAACGGCCCTGAGAGTTTAGTGGCCTCTCCAACGGCCCTGAGAGTTTAGTGGCATCTCCGATGGCCATGAGAGTTTAGTGGCCTCTCCAACGGCCCTGAGATCCCTACTTCCGGTGCCGACAGAGATGGCCGCCTCGCTTCGCGTTCCTAGGAAACTATGCGGTTTTTTGTTTTTTACATGTTATTTCTTACATTAGTACCCCAGGTCATCTTAGGTTTCATTACATACAGTCGAGAAGAACTACTGAATATAAGATCAGCGTCAACTCACCATCAGTACGACCAAGAATATGTTTTCCGCGACGCGGATCCTGTGTTCTGCCTTACAAACAGGACAACGGAATGGATCGCATACAGCGACCCAAGAAAACGATTCCGAAAAAGAGGGAAACGTAGCGGTCTTCTGGTCAGACTCCGGACAAGGGCACATCGCGCACCACTCCCCAGCATTCTTCTAGCCAATGTCCAGTCTCTTGACAACAAGGTTGATGAAATCCGAGCAAGGGTAGCATTCCAGAGGGACATCAGAGACTGCAACGTTCTCTGCTTCACGGAAACATGGCTTACTGGGAAGACGCTATCCGATGCGGTGCAGCCAACGGGTTTCTCCACGCATCGCGCCGACAGAAACAAACATCTTTCTGGTAAGAAGAGCGGCGGGGGCGTATGCCTCATGACTAACGAGACATGGTGTGATGAAGGAAACATACAGGAACTCAAATCCTTCTGTTCACCTGATTTAGAATTCCTCACAATCAAATGTAGACCGCATTATCTTCCAAGAGAATTCTCTTCGATTATAATCACAGCCGTATATATCCCCCAAGCAGACACATCGATGGCTCTGAACGAACTTTATTTAACTCTTTGCAAACTGGAAACCATTTATCCGGAGGCTGCATTAATTGTAGCTGGGGATTTTAACAAAGCTAATCTGAAAACAAGACTCCCTAAATTTTATCAGCATATCGATTGCGCAACCAGGGGTGGTAAAACCTTGGATCATTGTTACTCTAACTTCCGCGACGCATATAAGGCCCTGCCCCGCCCCCCTTTCGGAAAAGCTGACCACGACTCCATTTTGTTGATCCCTGCCTACAGGCAGAAACTTAAACAAGAGGCTCCCACGCTGAGGTCTGTCCAACGCTGGTCAGACCAAGCTGACTCCACACTCCAAGACTGCTTCCATCACGTGTACTGGGACATGTTTCGTATTGCGTCACATAAAAATATTGACGAATACGCTGATTCGGTGTGCGAGTTCATTAGAACGTGCGTTGAAGATGTCGTTCCCATAGCAACGATAAAAACATTCCCTAACCAGAAACCGTGGATTGATGGCAGCATTCGCGTGAATCTGAAAGCGCGAACCACTGCTTTTAATCAGGGCAAGGTGTCTGGCAACATGACCGAATACAAACAGTGCAGCTATTCCCTCCGCAAGGCTATTAAACAAGCTAAGCGTCAGTACAGAGACAAAGTAGAATCTCAATTCAACGGCTCAGACACAAGAGGCATGTGGCAGGGTCTACAGTCAATCACGGACTACAAGAAGAAACCCAGCCCAGTCACGGACCAGGATGTCTTGCTCCCAGGCAGACTAAATAATTTTTTTGCCGCTTTGAGGACAATACAGTGCCACTGACATGGCCTGCAACGAAAACATGCGGTCTCTCCTTCACTGCAGCCGAGGTGAGTAAGACATTTAAACGTGTTAACCCTCGCAAGGCTGCAGGCCCAGACGGCATCCCCAGCCGCGCCCTCAGAGCATGCGCAGACCAGCTGGCCGGTGTGTTTACGGACATATTCAATCAATCCCTATACCAGTCTGCTGTTCCTACATGCTTCAAGAGGGCCACCATTGTTCCTGTTCCCAAGAAAGCTAAGGTAACTGAGCTAAACGACTACCGCCCCGTAGCACTCACTTCCGTCATCATGAAGTGCTTTGAGAGACTAGTCAAGGACCATATCACCTCCACCCTACCTGACACCCTAGACCCACTCCAATATGCTTACCGCCCAAATAGGTCCACAGACGATGCAATCTCAACCACACTGCACACTGCCCTAACCCACCTGGACAAGAGGAATACCTATGTGAGAATGCTGTTCATCGACTACAGCTCGGCATTCAACACCATAGTACCCTCCAAGCTCGTCATCAAGCTCGAGACCCTGGGTCTCGACCCCGCCCCTGTGCAACTGGGTACTGGACTTCCTGACGGGCCGCCCCCAGGTGGTGAGGGTAGGCAACAACATCTCCTCCCCGCTGATCCTCAACACGGGGCCCCACAAGGGTGCGTTCTGAGCCCTCTCCTGTACTCCCTGTTCACCCACGACTGCGTGGCCACGCACGCCTCCAACTCAATCATCAAGTTTGCGGACGACACAACAGTGGTAGGCTTGATTACCAACAACGACGAGACGGCCTACAGGGAGGAGGTGAGGGCCCTCGGAGTGTGGTGTCAGGAAAATAACCTCACACTCAACGTCAACAAAACTAAGGAGATGATTGTGGACTTCAGGAAACAGCAGAGGGAACACCCCCCTATCCACATCGATGGAACAGTAGTGGAGAGGGTAGCAAGTTTTAAGTTCCTCGGCATACACATCACAGACAAACTGAATTGGTCCACTCACACTGTCAGCGTCGTGAAGAAGGCGCAGCAGTGCCTCTTCAACCTCAGGAGGCTGAAGAAATTCGGCTTGTCACCAACAGCACTCACAAACTTCTACAGATGCACAATCGAGAGCATCCTGGCGGGCTATATCACCGCCTGGTACGGCAACTGCTCCGCCCTCAACCGTAAGGCTCTCCAGAGGGTAGTGAGGTCTGCACAACGCATCACCGGGGGCAAACTACCTGCCCTCCAGGACACCTACACCACCCGATGTTACAGGAAGGCCATAAAGATCATCAAGGACATCAACCACCCGAACCACTGCCTATTCACCCCGCTATCATCCAGAAGGCGAGGTCAGTACAGGTGCATCAAAGCTGGGACCGAGAGACTGAAAAACAGCTTCTATCTCAAGGCCATCAGACTGTTAAACAGCCACCACTAACATTGAGTGGCTGCTGCCAACACACTGTCATTGACACTGACCCAACTCCAGCCACTTTAATAATGGGAATTGATGGGAAATGATGTAAATATATCACTAGCCACTTTAAACAATGCTACCTTATATAATGTTACTTACCCTACATTATTCATCTCATATGCATACGTATATACTGTACTCTACATCATCGACTGCATCCTTATGTAATACATGTATCACTAGCCACTTTAACTATGCCACTTTGTTTACTTTGTCTACATACTCATCTCATATGTATATACTGTACTCGATACCATCTACTGTATGCTGCTCTGTACCATCACTCATTCATATATCCTTATGTACATATTCTTTATCCCTTTACACTGTGTATAAGACAGTAGTTTTAGAATTGTTAGTTAGATTACTTGTTGGTTATCACTGCATTGTCGGAACTAGAAGCACAAGCATTTCGCTACACTCGCATTAACATCTGCTAACCATGTGTATGTGACAAATAAATTTGATTTGATTTGAGTTTAGTGGCATCTCCGATGGCCATGAGAGTTTAGTGGCCTCTCCAACGGCCCTGAGAGTTTAGTGGCCTCTCCAACGGCCCTGAGAGTTTAGTGGCCTCTCCAACGGCCCTGAGTGTTTAGTGGCCTCTCCAACGGCCCTGAGTGTTTAGTGGCCTCTCCAACGGCCCTGAGATTTTAGTGTCCTCTCCGATGGCCCTGAGAGTTTAGTGGCCTCTCCAACGGCCCTGAGATTTTAGTGTCCTCTCCAACGGCCCTGAGATTTTAGTGTCCTCTCCGACGGCCCTGAGAGTTTAGTGGCCTCTCCAACGGCCCTGAGAGTTTACTGCAACCTGGCCAAGATAAAGCAAAGCAGTGTGACAAACAACAGAGTTACACATTGAATAAACAAACATACATTCAATAACACAATAGAAAAAGTGTCTGTGCAAATGGCGTAAGGAGGTAAGGCAATAAATAGGCCATAGTAGCGAAGTAATGACAATTTAGCAAATGAACACTGGAGTGATACATGTGCAAATGATGATGTGCACGTAGAAATACTGGAGTGCTAAAGAGCAAAAAAAAAGTAAATAAAAACAATATGGGGATGAGGTAGGTAGATTGGGTGGGCTATTTACAGATGGGCTGTGTACAGCTGCAGCGATCGGTAAGCTGCTCAAATAGCTGATACTTAAAGTTAGTGAGGCAGATATAAGTCTCCAACTTCGGCAATTTTTGTAGTTTGTTCCAGCCATTGGCAGCAGAGAACTGGAAGGAAAGGCGGCCAAACTATGTGTTGGCTTTGGGGATGACCAGTGAAATATACCTGCTGGAGCGCGTGATACGGGTGGGTGTTGCTATGGTGACCAGTGAGCTGAGATAAGAGCTTTACCTTGCAAAGACGTATAGATGACCTCGAGCCAGTGGGTTAGGTGACGAGTATGAAGCGAGGGCCAACCAACAAGAGCATACAAGTCGCAGTGTTGGGAATTATAAGGGGCTTTGGTGACAAAACGGATGGCACTGTGAAAGACTACATCCAGTTTTCTGAGTAGAGTGTTGGAGGCCATTTTGGAAATAACATCGCTGAAGTCAAGGATCGGTAGGATAGTCAGTTTCACGAGGGTATGTTTGGCAGCGTGAGTGAAGGAGGCTTTTTTGTGAAATAGGAAGACGATTTTAGATTTAATTTTAGATTGGAGATGTTTAATGTGAGTCTGGAAGGAGAGTTTACAGTCTAACCAGACACCAAGGTATTTGTAGTTTTCCTCATATTGTAAGTCAGAACCGTCCAGAGTAGTAATGTTAGTGCGGGCAGCGATCGGTTGAAAAGCATGCATTTAGTTTTACTAATGTTTAAGAGCAGTTGAAGGCATTGAAGCTTGTTTGTAGGTTTGATAACTTTTTTGGGATAGGGGGCAGCATTCGGAATTTTGGATGAAAAGCCCAAAGAAAACTGCCTGCTACTCAGGACCAGGAGCTAGGATATGCATATTGGTAGATTTAGAATGAAAACTCTCTACAGTTTCCGAAACTGTTAAAATAATGTCTGTGAGTATAACAGAACAGAAATGGCAGGCGAAAACCTGAGGAAAATCCATTCAGAAAGTGCTATTATTTTGAAAAGGGTGTTTTTCCATTGAAAGCCCTTCCACCATTTAAAGGGATAAGACCCATATTCCGTCCCCTATGGCTTCCACTAGCTGTGAACAGTCTTTAGACATTGTGTCAGGCCTATATTCTGAAAAATGAGGGAGAATGAGAAGTTTCAATGAGAGGCCAGTGGAAAGTCCCCAACCTGTTTGGTGCACAATCACGAGAGTGCGCCTTTCGTTGTTTTTTTTTATATTGACGACGCTATTGTCCGGATGTTATAGATTATTTAGGTTAAAAACAACCTGAGGATTGATTATAAACAGCGTTTGACATGTTTCTACGAACTTTAAGGATAATATTTGGAATTTTCGTCTGCCTCTTGTGACCGCATTTGAGCCATTGGATTACTGAACAAAACACGCCAAAATATAAAGAGGGACTTTATTGAACAAAATTAACATTTATTGTGTAACTGGGAGTCTTGAGAAACCATACGAAGATCATCAAAGGTAAGTGATTCATTTTATTGCTATTTCTGACTTTCGTGACTAATCTACTTGGATGCTAACTCCTTTTTGAAATCTGACACGGTGGCTGGATTAACAACAAGTTCAACTTTATTTGGATGTATTGCACTTGTGATTTCATGAAAGTTAAATATTTATAGTAAGTTATTTTGAATTTGACGCTCTGCAATTTCACTGGAATTGTCGAGGTGGGACGCTAGCGTCCACTGATCCTTAAGAAGTTATAACACAGTGTCCAAAGGGCTAGATGTATACAGAATGATGTCGTAGAGGTGAATCAAGGAATCACCCGCAGCAAGAGCGTCTTAGTTGATAAGACAAGAAAGAAAAGAAAAGAAAGAAAGAGTCGGCCCAAGAATTGAACACTGTGAGACTGCCAGAGGTCCGGACTAAAGGCCCTCCGATTTGACACACTGAACTCTATCTGAGAAGTAGTTGGTGAACCAGGCGAGGCAGTCATTTGAGAAACCAAGGCTGTTGAGTGTGCCGATAAGAATATGGTGGTTGACAGAGTCGAAAGCCTTGGCCAGGTCGATGAAGACGGATTCACAGTACTGTCTTTTATCGATCGTCTGGTTAGACTGTAAACTCTCCTTCCAGACCCATATCAAACATCTCCAATCCAAAGTTAAATCTAGAATTGGCTTCCTATTTCGCAACAAAGCATCCTTCACTCATGCTGCCAAACATACCCTTGTAAAATTGACCATCCTACCAATCCTCGACTTTGGCGATGTCATTTACAAAATAGCCTCCAATACCCTACTCAACAAATTGGATGCAGTCTATCACAGTGCTATCCGTTTTGTCACCAAAGCCCCATATACTACCCACCATTGCGACCTGTACGCTCTCGTTGGCTGGCCCTCGCTTCATACTCGTCGCCAAACCAACTGGCTCCATGTCATCTACAAGACCCTGCTAGGTAAAGTCCCCCCTTATCTCAGCTCGCTGGTCACCATAGCATCTCCCACCTGTAGCACACGCTCCAGCAGGTATATCTCTCTAGTCACCCCCAAAACCAATTCTTTCTTTGGCCGCCTCTCCTTCCAGTTGTCTGCTGCCAATGACTGGAACGAACTACAAAAATCTCTTAAATTGGAAACACTTATCTCCCTCACTAGCTTTAAGTACCAACTGTCAGAGCATCTTACAGATTACTGCACCTGTACATAGCCCACCTATAATTTAGCCCAAACAACTACCTCTTTCCCAACTCTATTTAATTTATTTATTTATTTTGCTCCTTTGCACCCCATTATTTTTATTTCTACTTTGCACATTCTTCCATTGCAAAACTACCATTCCAGTGTTTTACTTGCTATATTGTATTTACTTTGCCACCATGGCCTTTTTTGCCTTTACCTCCCTTCTCACCTAATTTGCTCACATCGTATATAGACTTGTTTTTTTTGTTGTTTTTTTATACTGTATTATTGACTGTATGTTTGTTTTACTCCATGTGTAACTCTGTGTCGTTGTATGTGTCGAACTGCTTTGCTTTATCTTGGCCAGGTCGCAATTGTAAATGAGAACTTGTTCTCAACTAGCCTACCTGGTTAAATAAAGGTGTTCTCAACTAGCCTACCTGGTTAAATAAAGGTGTTCTCAACTAGCCTACCTGGTTAAATAAAGGTGTTCTCAACTAGCCTACCTGGTTAAATAAAGGTGTTCTCAACTAGCCTACCTGGTTAAATAAAGGTGTTCTCAACTAGCCTACCTGGTTAAATAAAGGTGTTCTCAACTAGCCTACCTGGTTAAATAAAGGTGTTCTCAACTAGCCGACCTGGTTAAATAAAGGTGTTCTCAACTAGCCGACCTGGTTAAATAAAGGTGTTCTCAACTAGACTACCTGGTTAAATAAAGGTGTTCTCAACTAGACTACCTGGTTAAATAAAGGTGTTCTCAACTAGCCGACCTGGTTAAATAAAGGTGTTCTCAACTAGCCGACCTGGTTAAATAAAGGTGTTCTCAACTAGCCGACCTGGTTAAATAAAGGTGTTCTCAACTAGCCGACCTGGTTAAATAAAGGTGTTCTCAACTAGACTACCTGGTTAAATAAAGGTGTTCTCAACTAGACTACCTGGTTAAATAAAGGTGTTCTCAACTAGCCGACCTGGTTAAATAAAGGGGTTCTCAACTAGCCGACCTGGTTAAATAAAGGGGTTCTCAACTAGCCAACCTGGTTAAATAAAGGGGTTCTCAACTAGCCTACCTGGTTAAATAAAGGTGTTCTCAACTGGCCTACCTGGTTAAATAAAGGGGTTCTCAACTAGCCTACCTGGTTAAATAAAGGTGTTCTCAACTAGCCTACCTGGTTAAATAAAGGGGTTCTCAACTAGACTACCTGGTTAAATAAAGGTGTTCTCAACTAGACTACCTGGTTAAATAAAGGTGTTCTCAACTAGCCGACCTGGTTAAATAAAGGTGTTCTCAACTAGCCGACCTGGTTAAATAAAGGGGTTCTCAACTAGCCGACCTGGTTAAATAAAGGGGTTCTCAACTAGCCTACCTGGTTAAATAAAGGTGTTCTCAACTGGCCTACCTGGTTAAATAAAGGGGTTCTCAACTAGCCTACCTGGTTAAATAAAGGTGTTCTCAACTAGCCTACCTGGTTAAATAAAGGGGTTCTCAACTAGACTACCTGGTTAAATAAAGGTGTTCTCAACTAGCCTACCTGGTTAAATAAAGGTGTTCTCAACTAGCCGACCTGGTTAAATAAAGGTGTTCTCAACTAGCCTACCTGGTTAAATAAAGGTGTTCTCAACTAGCCGACCTGGTTAAATAAAGGTGTTCTCAACTAGCCTACCTGGTTAAATAAAGGTGTTCTCAACTAGCCGACCTGGTTAAATAAAGGTGTTCTCAACTAGCCTACCTGGTTAAATAAAGGTGTTCTCAACTGGCCTACCTGGTTAAATAAAGGTGTTCTCAACTAGCCGACCTGGTTAAATAAAGGTGTTCTCAACTAGCCTACCTGGTTAAATAAAGGTGTTCTCAACTGGCCTACCTGGTTAAATAAAGGTGTTCTCAACTAGCCTACCTGGTTAAATAAAGGTGTTCTCAACTAGACTACCTGGTTAAATAAAGGTGTTCTCAACTGGCCTACCTGGTTAAATAAAGGTGTTCTCAACTAGCCGACCTGGTTAAATAAAGGTGTTCTCAACTAGCCTACCTGGTTAAATAAAGGTGTTCTCAACTGGCCTACCTGGTTAAATAAAGGTGTTCTCAACTAGCCTACCTGGTTAAATAAAGGTGTTCTCAACTAGCCTACCTGGTTAAATAAAGGTGTTCTCAACTAGACTACCTGGTTAAATAAAGGTGTTCTCAACTAGCCTACCTGGTTAAATAAAGGTGTTCTCAACTAGTCTACCTGGTTAAATAAAGGTGTTCTCAACTAGCCTACCTGGTTAAATAAAGGTGTTCTCAACTAGCCTACCTGGTTAAATAAAGGTGTTCTCAACTAGTCTACCTGGTTAAATAAAGGTGTTCTCAACTAGTCTACCTGGTTAAATAAAGGTGTTCTCAACTAGCCTACCTGGTTAAATAAAGGTGTTCTCAACTAGCCTACCTGGTTAAATAAAGGTGTTCTCAACTAGCCTACCTGGTTAAATAAAGGTGTTCTCAACTAGCCTACCTGGTTAAATAAAGGTGTTCTCAACTAGCCTACCTGGTTAAATAAAGGTGTTCTCAACTAGACTACCTGGTTAAATAAAGGTGTTCTCAACTGGCCTACCTGGTTAAATAAAGGTGTTCTCAACTAGCCGACCTGGTTAAATAAAGGTGTTCTCAACTAGCCTACCTGGTTAAATAAAGGTGTTCTCAACTGGCCTACCTGGTTAAATAAAGGTGTTCTCAACTAGCCTACCTGGTTAAATAAAGGTGTTCTCAACTAGCCTACCTGGTTAAATAAAGGTGTTCTCAACTAGACTACCTGGTTAAATAAAGGTGTTCTCAACTAGCCTACCTGGTTAAATAAAGGTTTTCTCAACTAGTCTACCTGGTTAAATAAAGGTGTTCTCAACTAGCCTACCTGGTTAAATAAAGGTGTTCTCAACTAGCCTACCTGGTTAAATAAAGGTGTTCTCAACTAGTCTACCTGGTTAAATAAAGGTGTTCTCAACTAGTCTACCTGGTTAAATAAAGGTGTTCTCAACTAGCCTACCTGGTTAAATAAAGGTGTTCTCAACTAGCCTACCTGGTTAAATAAAGGTGTTCTCAACTAGCCTACCTGGTTAAATAAAGGTGTTCTCAACTAGCCTACCTGGTTAAATAAAGGTGTTCTCAACTAGCCGACCTGGTTAAATAAAGGTGTTCTCAACTAGACTACCTGGTTAAATAAAGGTGTTCTCAACTGGGTGAAATAAAAAAAATTTAAAAAAATAAATCGATGGCGGTTATGATATCGTTTAGTACCTTGAGCGTGGCTGTGGTGCACCCGTGACCAGCTCGGAAACCAGATTGCACAGCAGAGAAGGTACGGTGGGATTCGAAATGGTCAGTGATCTATTTGTTCACCTCTCTAGGGTATGTGGGTCCCACCTGGCCAACATCCAGTGAGATTGCAGAGCGCCCAATTCAAATACAGAAATAGTCATTGTAAAAATTCAGAAAACAAAACATATCTTACATAGGTTTAAAGATGAACTTCTTGTGAATCCAACCACGGTGTCAGATTTAAAAAATGCTTTATGGCGAAAGCATACCTTACGATTATTTGAGAACATAGCCCGGTAGACAAATTATTACAAACAGTAGAGAAGAGTTACAAGAGTTACAAGAGTTACAAAGCTCAGAAATAGAGATAAATGATAAATGTTACACACGTAACCTATGAGTATGTTTTTTTGGTATTCGTGCTCTGGACCTGGTACCCTGTTGTGTTGGGTTGGTATTCGTGCTCTGGACCTGGTACCCTGTTGTGTTGGGTTGGTATCCGTGCTCTGGACCTGGTACCCTGTTGTGTTGGGTTGGTATTCATGCTCTGGACCTGGTACCCTGTTGTGTTGAGTTGGTATTCGTGCTCTGGACCTGGTACCCTGTTGTGTTGGGTTGGTATTCGTGCTCTGGACCTGGTACCCTGTTGTGTTGGGTTGGTATTCGTGCTCTGGACCTGGTACCCTGTTGTGTTGGGTTGGTATTCGTGCTCTGGACCTGGTACCCTGTTGTGTTGGGTTGGTATTCGTGCTCTGGACCTGGTACCCTGTTGTGTTGGGTTGGTATTCGTGCTCTGGACCTGGTACCCTGTTGTGTTGGGTTGGTATTCGTGCTCTGGACCTGGTACCCTGTTGTGTTGGGTTGGTATTCGTACTCTGGACCTGGTACCCTGTTGTGTTGGGTTGGTATTCGTGCTCTGGACCTGGTACCCTGTTGTGTTGGGTTGGTATTCGTGCTCTGGACCTGGTACCCTGTTGTGTTGGGTTGGTATTCGTGCTCTGGACCTGGTACCCTGTTGTGTTGGGTTGGTCCACATTTTCCGCGCCCAGTTTTGTTGGGCATTATTTTTCTGTGCGATATTATACGTGCACGTCTTCCTGTGGAACTATATGCTCTCTGCGCCTGATTCTTCCCTCACGCACCAAGTTACCCCTGACAGAATCCCGCACCAGGCTGTCTCTCCGTCTCCTCCCTACAGGTGCTCCCGCCTGTCTAGCGCTGCCAGAGCCTTCCTCCTCTCCAGAGCTGCCAGAGTCTCCCGTCTGTCCTGAGCTGCCAGAGCCGTCAGTCAGCCAGGAGCCGCCAGAGCCGTCAGTCAGCCAGGAGCTGCCAGAGCCGTCATTCAGCCAGAGTCTCCCGCCTGTCCTGAGCCGCCAGAGTCTCCCGTCTGTCCTGAGCCACCAGAGCCTCCCGTCTGTCCTGAGCCGCCAGAGCCTCCCGTCTGTCCTGAGCTGCCAGAGCCTCCCGTCTATCCTGAGCCGCCAGAGCCTCCCGTCTGTCCTGAGCCGCCAGAGCCTCCCGTCTGTCCTGAGCCGCCAGAGCCTCCCATCTGTCCTGAGCCGCCAGAGCCTCCCGTCTGTCCGGCACTGCCGGAGTCGTCCTTCACCCCGGCGCTGCTGGAGTCGTCCTTCACCCCGACGCTGCCGGAGTCGTCCTTCACTCCGGCCCTGCCACGTTAAAGAGGCCACGGAGGCGGGTAGAGAGGCGGAGAATGGCTCATAATAACCTCAGTTTTGTTCACGCGTTTTCTTCAGTAATCCACAGGCTCAAACGCAGTCAAAACAGGCAGACAAAAAATCCAAAATGTAAACAATGTTTATATTCAATCCTCAGGTTGTTTTTAGCCTAAATTATCTATAATATTTAAACCGGACAATAACGTCGTCAATATAAAAGGTAAACAAGAAATGCACTCTCTCGGGATTGCGCATGAAAAAGCTATGTGACACGTCAGGGTCCACGCATTCAGACTGGTCTTGCTCCCTCATTTATCAGAATAGAAGCCTGAAACAATTCATAAAGACTGTTGACATGTAGTGGAAGGTATAGGAACTGCAATTTGAGTCCTAAGTCAATGGATACTGTAATGACATTGAATAGAAAACTACAAAACAAAAACAAAAAACTACTTCATGAATGGATTTTTCTCAGGGTTTCGCCTGCCAAATCAGTTCTGTTATACTCACAGACACTATTTTAACAGTTTTAGAAACTTTAGAGTGTTTTCTATCCAAATCTACCAGTTATATGCATATCATATCTTCTGGGCCCGAGTAGCAGGCCATTTAATTTGGGAATGCTTTTCATCCAAAATTCCGAATGCTGCCCCCTACCCTAGAGAAGTTAACTTGGCTTTCGAAGATTTTAGAAAGGCAGGGCAGGATGGATATAAGTCTGTAACAGTTTGGGTCTAGAGTGTTACCCCCTTTGAAGAGGGGGATCACCGCGGCAGCTTTCCAAACCTTGGGGATCTCAGACGATATGAAAGAGAGGTTGAACAGGCTGGTAATAGGGGTTGCGACAATGGCGGCGGATAGTTTCAGTAATAGAGGGTCCAGATTGTCAAGCCCAGCTGATTTGTACAGGTCCAGGTTTTGCAGCTCTTTCAGAACATCTGCTATCTGGATTTGGGTAAAGGAGAACCTGGAGAGGCTTGGGCGAGTAGCTGCGGGGGGGCGGAGCTGTTGGCCGAGGTTGGAGTAGCCAGGAGGAAAGGCATGGCCAGCCGTTGAGAAATGCTTGTTGAAGTTTTCGATAATCATGGATTTATCGGTGGTGACCGTGTTACCTAGCCTCAGTGCAGTGGGTAGCTGGGAGGATGTGCTCTTGTTCTCCATGGACTTTACAGTGTCCCAGAACTTTTTGCAGTTAGAGCTACAGGATGCAAATTTCTACCTGAAGAAGCTGGCCTTTGCTTTCCTGACTGTGTGTATTGGTTCCTGACTTCCCTGAACAGTTGCATATCGCGGGGACTATTCGGTGCTATTGCAGTCCGCCACAGGATGTTTTTGTGCTGGTCGAGGGCAGTCAGGTCTAGAGTGAACCAAGGGCTGTATCTGTTCTTAGTTCTGCATTTTTTGAACGGAGCATGCTTATCTAAAATGGTGAGGAAGTTACTTTTAAAGAATGACCAGGTATCTTCAACTGACGGGATGAGGTCAATATCCTTCCAGGATACCCGGGCCAGGTCGATTAGAAAGGCCTGCTCACAGAAGTGTTTTAGGGAGCGTTTGACAGTGATGAAGGGTAGTCGTTTGACTTCGGATCCGTAGCGGATACAGGCAATGAGGCAGTTATCGCTGAGATCCTGGTTGAAGACAGCGGAGGTGTATTTTGAGGGCCAGTTGGTCAGGATGACGTCTATGAGGGTGCCCTTGTTTACAGATTTAGGGTTGTACCTGGTGGGTTCCTTGATGTTTTGTGTGAGATTGAGGGCATCTAGCTTAGATTGTGTTAAGCATGTCCCAGTTTAGGTCACCTAACAGAACAAACTCTGAAGCTAGATGGGGGGCGATCAATTCACAAATGGTGTCCAGGGCACAGCTGGGAGCTGAGGGGGGGTCGGTAGCAGGCGGCAGCAGTGAGAGACTTATTTTTGGAGAGAGTAATTTTTAAAATTAGTAGTTCGAACTGTTTGGGTATGGACCTGGAAAGTATGACATTACTTTGCAGGCTATCTCTGCAGTAGACTGCAACTCCTCCCCCTTTGGCAGTTCCTTCTTGACGGAAAATGTTATAGTTGGGTATGGAAATCTCAGAATTTTTGGTGGCCTCCCTGAGCCAGGAATCAGACACGGCAAGGACATCAGGGTTAGCAGAGTGTGCTAAAGCAGTGAGTAAAACAAACCTAGGGAGGAGGCTTCTGATGATGACATGCATGAAACCAAGGCTTTTTCGATCACAGAAGTCAACAAATGAGGGTGCCTGGGGACATGCAGGGCCTGGGTTTACCTCCACATCAACCGCAGAACAGAGGAGGAGTAGTATGAGGGTGCGGCTAAAGGCTATCAAAACTGGTCGCCTAGAGCGTTGGGGACAAAGAATAAAAGGAGCAGATTTCTGGCCATGGTGGAATATATTCAGGGCATAATGCACAGACAGGGGTATGGTGGGGTGCGGGTACAGCAGAGGCAAGCCCAGGCACTGGGTGATGATAAGAGAGGTTGTATCTCTGGACATGCTGGTTGTAATGGGTGAGGTCACCGCATGTGTGGGAGGTGGGACAAAGGAGGTATCAGGGGTATGAAGAGTGAAACTAGGGGCTCCATTGTAAACTAAAACAATGATAACTAACCTGAACAACAGTATACGAGGCATATTGACATTTGAGAGAGACATACAGCGAGGCATACAGTAATCACAGGTGTTGAATTGGGAGAGCTAGCTAAAACAGTAGATGAGACAACAACAGCTAATCAGCTAGCACAACAGCAGGTAAAATGGCGTTGACTAGGCAGAGAGGGTCGGATTAACTACACACAGAGCCCGAGTGCGGCCGACAGATAAAACATAAACAAACAGAATGGAGTACCGTGATTAATGGACAGTCCAGCAGGCATCAGCTATGTAGCCAAGTGATCACAGTGTCCAGGGGGCAGTGGTGGATGGGACAGGGAAGCTAGACTGGCGAGTATTATCCAGAATTTTTTTTTTTTTTTAAGTCTCTACGCCTTGCTTTGTCCCACCCAGTTCAACTGCATATCCCTGGAAAGCTTTTCCCATTGGTTACAATACTGCCAAGATGCCATAGTAGCCAATCCCATGTGTAATGGATGCCGACAGTGCGTAAGCAGGCAACATCAAATTTTTTGATGAACAAAGATATAGTCACTCGGTGGACATTCGTTGTTAATATTAAGTCATACATCATCAGATAACATCATGCGATACCCCCCATGTGGCTATAGCTCAACGCAGACCAATCCGAGGCTTACCTTGTAAGATGTCTGCTGTTTGGTGAAAACATTTTGATTCTCTGATCAGTAACGGTAGGTCACAGGCAGACAAATAAGACATCCTCATGATCTGTGGAGTCCCGGCTTTCGGTGCATATCAATCATATCATACCGCCTTTATTTTGTTTATGCTTCACAACGCTAACCGGAATGGAGGCAGCAGCCATCTTGAAATTAGGTCATCGGCTCGACCTTCCGTTATATATTTGTAAAATCGTATGCCCATATATGGTAGTAAGTCACACCAAAGCTTTTGAAGGCACCGATCAATAGCCAAGATACTCAGCTTTCCGCAGACACCTTGCTTTGCAGATAGGGGATACCGTTCTTATACCAGACTGAATTGAATAGACTGAATTGAATACAAACATAATAATTGATTCCCCAGATATGTGAACAAGGCTGTTTTAAACATTATTATTGCACATAGGGTGAGTCCATGCAACTTATTATGTGACTTCTTAAAGCACATTTTTACTCATGAACTTATTTAGGCTTGACATAACAAAGTGGTTGAATACTTATTGACTCAAGACATTTCAGATGTAAATGTTTTATTAATTTCTAAACATTTCTGCAAACAGATTTCCACTTTGACATTATGGGGTATTGTGTGTAGATCAGTGACACAAATGATCAAATGAATCCATTTTACATTCAGTCTGTAACAAAATGTGGGAAAAGTAGAGTTGTGAACGCTTTCTGAAGGCTGTAGATGTTTCTAGTACCACCAGCCTATAGTTTGATTTCAACATTTACCTTTTTAGAAGTTAAACATTGCCTATATTTAATGCTAAGTAAGAAACTATGTTGATAGCATCAAAACTGACCTTTCAATCACATCAAGCATTAACCTGGATAGCCAACACCTGCATAGCTCATCCTTGGGATGTCCCTACCCTTAAACTTTTTTTAATACATTTATTAGGCAAGTCAGTTAAGAACAAATTCTTATTTTCAATGACGGCCTAGGAACAGTGGGTTAACTGCCTTGTTCAGGGGTAGAACGACTGATTTGTACCTTGTCAGCTCAGGGATTCAAACTCACAACCTTTCGGTTACTAGCCCAATGCTCTAACCACTAGGCTACCCTTCCACCCCCAATTTAACATTAACCCTAGCCCTAACCCTAACCCTAACCCTTAACCTTAACCCTAACCCTAACCCTAACTTAACCTTAACCCTAACCTTAACCTTAACCTTAACCTAACCCTAACTAACCCTAACCCTAACCCTAACCCTAACCTCAACCTTAACCATAACAATAGCCATAACACTTACCTAACCTTAACGATTGTACATTTCAACTTCAATGGGGTAGGGATAGATACTGAATAGCATGAACCTCTAGTGGATGTTTTTGCGGTAAGTGGAATGGCGTTGGAGCCATCAAATTGGTGAGCAGCTTCACTTGATCATTGTCACAAAGCCCCAACCACCCCACTGGTGATACAAGCTCAGAATGACAGGCTATAAACAGGGATTTCTCTCAATGACTCTGAGCAGCCAATAGCAATGTTACACCTCTAACATGGCAATGACTCTGCGCAGCCAATAGGAATGTTACACCTCTAACATGGCAATGACTCTGAGCAGCCAATAGCAATGTTACACCTCTAACATGGCAATGACTCTGCGCAGCCAATAGGAATGTTACACCTCTAACATGGCAATGACTCTGAGCAGCCAATAGGAATGTTACACCTCTAACATGGCAATGACTCTGAGCAGCCAATAGGAATGTTACACCTCTAACATGGCAATGACTCTGAGCAGCCAATAGGAATGTTACACCTCTAACATGGCAATGACTCTGAGCAGCCAATAGGAATGTTACACCTCTAACATGGCAATGACTCTGAGCAGCCAATAGGAATGTTACACCTCTAACATGGCAATGACTCTGAGCAGCCAATAGGAATGTTACACCTCTAACATGGCAATGACTCTGAGCAGCCAACCTCTAACATGGCAATGACTCTGAGCAGCCAATAGGAATGTTACACCTCTAACATGGCAATGACTCTGAGCAGCCAATAGGAATGTTACACCTCTAACATGGCAATGACTCTGAGCAGCCAATAGGAATGTTTGCTTTAAGTATATTGCCAGGAGCCATTGAGGATTTGCCTGTTTTAAGGCAGTTACACCTCTAACATGGCAAAACATCAGATTTGGGCTAAAGCGGGATCCTGATTCTATCAGGTCATAAGACTTAGAAGAAATTAGAAATTAGTTTTTATAATAGTTTGTCATTTATATATTTTGGATAATGATACTTATTTCCAGTAAAGTAGAAAATAATGTAAAGTACTTTAAAGTAGTATTGGGAGGTATCTGTACTTTAATTTACTATTTATATTTTTGCCAACTTTTACATTTAGTCCACTACATTCCTAAATAAAATAATATAATTTTTACACCATACATTTTCACTGTCACCCAAAACACTTATCTAGAGAACATCCCTGGTCCTCCCTACTACCTCTGATATGGCGGACTCACTAAACAGAGAACATCCCTGGTCATCCCTACTGCCTCTGATCTGGAGGACTCACTAAACAGAGAACATCCCTGGTCATCCCTACTGCCTCTGATCTGGAGGACTCACTAAACAGAGAACATCCCTGGTCCTCCCTACTGCCTCTGATCTGGAGGACTCACTAAACAGAGAACATCCCTGGTCATCCCTACTACCTCTGATCTGGAGGACTCACTAAACAGAGAACATCCCTGGTCATCCCTACTACCTCTGATATGGCGGACTCACTAAACAGAGAACATCCCTGGTCATCCCTACTACCTCTGATATGGCGGACTCACTAAACAGAGAACATCCCTGGTCATCCCTACTGCCTCTGATCTGGAGGACTCACTAAACAGAGAACATCCCTGGTCATCCCTACTACCTCTGATCTGGCGGACTCACTAAACAGAGAACATCCCTGGTCATCCCTACTACCTCTGATCTGGAGGACTCACTAAACAGAGAACATCCCTGGTCATCCCTACTGCCTCTGATCTGGAGGACTCACTAAACAGAGAACATCCCTGGTCATCCCTACTACCTCTGATCTGGTGGACTCACTAAACAGAGAACATCCCTGGTCATCCCTACTGCCTCTGATCTGGAGGACTCACTAAACAGAGAACATCCCTGGTCATCCCTACTGCCTCTGATCTGGAGGACTCACTAAACAGAGAACATCCCTGGTCATCCCTACTGCCTCTGATCTGGAGGACTCACTAAACAGAGAACATCCCTGGTCATCCCTACTACCTCTGATCTGAGGACTCACTAAACAGAGAACATCCCTGGTCATCCCTACTACCTCTGATGGAGGACTCACTAAACAGAGAACATCCCTGGTCATCCCTACTGCCTATGACCTGGAGGACTCATAAACAGAGAACATCCTGGACTCTGATCTGGAGGACTCACTAAACAGAGAACATCCCTGGTCATCCCTACTGCCTCTGATCTGGAGGACTCACTAAACAGAGAACATCCCTGGTCATCCCTACTACCTCTGATCTGGAGGACTCACTAAACAGAGAACATCCCTGGTCATCCCTACTGCCTCTGACCTGGAGGACTCACTAAACAGAGAACACCCCTGGTCATCCCTACTACCTCTGATATGGCGGACTCACTAAACAGAGAACACCCCTGGTCATCCCTACTACCTCTGATATGGCGGACTCACTAAACAGAGAACATACCTGGTCATCCCTACTACCTCTGATCTGGAGGACTCACTAAACAGAGAACATCCCTGGTCATCCCTACTGCCTCTGATCTGGAGGACTCACTAAACAGAGAACATACCTGGTCATCCCTACTACCTCTGATATGGCGGACTCACTAAACTCAAATGCTTTGTTTGTAAATTATGTCTGACTGTTGCCATGTGCCTCTGGCTATCTGTCAACAAAAACACAGCAAGAAAATTGTGGTTTGCTTCATTTAAGGAATTTTAAATAGTTTACACTTTTACTTTTGATACTTAAGTATATTTAAAACCCCCAGATACTAGTAGTATTTTACTGGGTGACTTTCACTTTTTCTTGAGTAATTTTCTATTAAGGTATCTGTACTTTTACTCAAGTATGACAATTGAGTACTTTTCCCACCACTATGTATTTCTATACTTTGATTAAAATAGCAATAATTATTGAAATGACTGAATTGTACTGTATTATACTGTATTGTACTGTATTGTACTGTATTATACTGTATTATACTGTATTGTACTGTATTATACTGTATTATACTGTATTGTACTGTATTATACTGTATTATACTGTATTGTACTGTATTATACTGTATTATACTGTATTGTACTGTATTATACTGTATTATACTGTATTATACTGTATTGTACTGTATTATACTGTATTATACTGTATTATACTGTATTATACTTAGGCCCTTTTCTGTATTAGAACAATAGCAGTAATTCTAGGCTTGTGTCAGAGGACTCTCAATTGCTTTATAATATTGAATGGAACTAAAAATACATATTTGTATTTTATTTCATCAAAATTAACTTTAATATCCTTTTATCACAGTGAATTAGGTTACATTAAAATAATGAAATTAAATGTTTTCTATTTCGTAAATGTAGGAACTATATGTTAGGGTTTATTGTATATATTTCTTGTTTATTTCATTATGCAGTAGATGGATTTAGAGGGTAACACTCTGACGCTTATAGTTTCCGGTTTGAATAAAAGACAACCAGGATCCCTCACCGTTAATCGTTACCGTGTTCTCCATCTGTCAGAGCAGCACTTGCGGCGCCTTGCTCTGTCCCCATGACAACCCGATACAGCCAGACCGGAAATCCAACTCAAGTAATATTCCCGGCGTAGCCACCAGAACGGGCCCATAAAAACTCTAGTACATTTCATAAATGCATCAGATTATATCAAGCGCGTCTGTTAAAAAAGCATCTCAATGGAAGGTTAGATGTATGCAGGAGGGCAGGGGTCTGGAAGGTGTCACGTGTCATTTCAGCTGGGTGAGTGGAAAACCGGGCCTTCACGAGGAGAGGAGGGGAGGAGAGATGAAAGGGGAGAGGAGAGGAGAGGAGAGGAAAGGACATTCCATTTTCTTCAGACTTCAGGCTTTAGAATGCAGCATGGGCATGGTGACTGGGGAGAGAGCACCTGGCCATTTCTCTCCATTATGCACTTCTCTCTGTCTCTCAATTCAATTCAATTCAAATCAAATGGCTTCATTGGCATGGGAAACATATGTTAATATTGCCAAAGCAAGTGAAATAGATCATTAACAAAAGTGAAATAAACAAAAAAAATTAAGAGTAAACATTACACTTACAAAAGTTCCAAAAGAATAAAGACAGTGTCTCTCTCTCTCTCCCCCTCTCCCTCTCTCCCCCCCTCTCTCTCTCTCTCTCACTCTCTGTCTCTCTCCCCCCCTCTCTCTCAGCCTCTGTCTCTCTCTCCCTCTCTCTATCTCTCTCTCTCTCTCTCTCTCTGAGGACTGTGTAGGCCTAGTGATAAATGTATTATAGAAGTGGTAGACAAACTTCAAGACTGAAGTGCTATTGTGTGCCTCTGTCTCTCTCTCTACCATTCCCTCCCTTCCGCCCTCTCTCTCACCACCTTCCTCTCCCGCTGTTTCCAGAGGTGTGTGCCCGGGTTTGGAGCTCCTAGGGCAGGCAGTGAGGTATTGGGGGAGTTAGGGGAACCTCTGCTCCTTTACCCAGCTCTCTCCCTCTCTCTCCTCTCTCACCTCGTCAGCTCGCGCTCCGCTCCCCGCGCTGCCACTTCCGCTATAAAAGCCCTGGCGCAGCTCCCCATGCCCATTAGCAGGCGCTAAATAACTGTTAACAGTATGTTACCCAGACTGCCCTGCTTCAGCTGGGAGACCCAACCAGCCTTCAAAGCTTTGCACGCAATTATGCAACATTGCTGAACATCCTACAGCTGTTTAATAAACAGCCCCATTTAACACACACTCTACCTAAGAAACACACACACAACCCAACATACTTCCCTCAAACACAGACACACCATATAACCATTTAACACTTTACACTTGAAGTCCTCCTACCACTTCTATAACCTGGTTAGCACTAAACCTACGCTGCCCTCAGCCCTCAACTCTCAGCCCTCAGCCCTCAACTCTCAGCCCTCAGCCCTCAACTCTCAGCCCTTAGCCCTCAGCCCTCAACTCTCAGCCCTCAGCCCTCAACTCTCAGCCCTCAGCCCTCAGCCCTTAGCCCTCAGCCCTCAACTCTCAGCCCTCAGCCCTCAACTCTCAGCCCTCAGCCCTTAGCCCTCAGCCCTCAACTCTCAGCCCTCAGCCCTCAACTCTCAGCCCTCAGCCCTCAGCCCTCAACTCTCAGCCCTTAGCCCTCAGCCCTCAACTCTCAGCCCTCAGCCCTCAACTCTCAGCCCTCAGCCCTTAGCCCTCAGCCCTCAGCCTCAGCCCTCAGCCCTCAGCCTCCTCAGCCTCAGCCCTCAACTCTCAGCCCTCAGCCCTCAGCCCTTAGCCCTCAGCCCTCAACTCTCAGCCCTTAGCTCTCAACTCTCAGCCCTCAGCCCTCAACTCTCAGCCCTCAGCCCTCAGCTCTCAGCCCTTAGCCCTCAGCCCTCAACTCTCAGCCCTCAGCCCTCAGCCCTTAGCCCTCAGCCCTCAACTCTCAGCCCTTAGCTCTCAACTCTCAGCCCTTAGCCCTCAACTCTCAGCCCTCAGCCCTCAGCCCTCAGCCCTCAGAGAGAGAGAGAGAGAGAGAGAGAGAGAGAGAGAGCTTGCTGTGAAGACATTATAAATATCAACTAACTGTTTCCTTCCTTGTCAGAGGAGGTCTACAGGCCAGACGGGTCAGGTAGTCAGTACAGGTCTACAGGTCAGGTAGTCAGTAGAGGTCTACAGGCCAGACGGATCAGGTAGTCAGTAGAGGACTACAGGCGAGATGGTCAGGTAGTCAGAAGAGGCCTACAGGCCAGACGGGTCAGGTAGTCAGTAGAGGTCTACAGGCCAGACGGGTCAGGTAGTCAGTAGAGGACTACAGGCCAGACGGTCAGGTAGTCAGAAGAGGCCTACAGGCCAGACGGGTCAGGTAGTCAGTAGAGGACTACAGGCCAGACGGTCAGGTAGTCAGTAGAGGACTACAGGCCAGATGGTCAGGTAGTCAGAAGAGGCCTACGGGTCAGGTAGTCAGTAGAGGTCTACAGGCCAGACGGGTCAGGTAGTCAGAAGAGGCCTACAGGCCAGACGGGTCAGGTAGTCAGTAGAGGCCTACAGGCCAGACGGGTCAGGTAGTCAGTAGAGGTCTTCAGGCCAGACGGGTCTGGTAGTCAGTAGAGGTCTACAGGCCAGACGGGTCAGGTAGTCAGTAGAGGTCTACAGGCCAGACGGATCAGGTAGTCAGAAGAGCCCTACAGGCCAGACGGGTCAGGTAGTCAGTAGAGGCCTACAGGCCAGACGGGTCTGGTAGTCAGTAGAGGTCTACAGGCCAGACGGGTCAGGTAGTCAGTAGAGGTCTACAGGCCAGACGGGTCAGGTAGTCAGTAGAGGTCTACAGGCCAGACCGGTCAGGTAGTCAGTAGAGGTCTACAGGCCAGACGGGTCAGGTAGTCAGTAGAGGTCTACAGGCCAGACGGGTCAGGTAGTCAGTAGAGGTCTACAGGCCAGACCGGTCAGGTAGTCAGTAGAGGCCTACAGGCCAGACCGGTCAGGTAGTAGTCACAGGCCAGAGGTCTAGTCAGGTCAGGTAGTCAGTAGAGGTCTACAGGCCAGACGGGTCAGGTAGTCAGTAGAGGTCTACAGGCCAGACGGGTCAGGTAGTCAGTAGAGGTCTACAGGCCAGACGGGTCAGGTAGACAGTATCCGTGTTGAAAACGTGTCCTAACATAACTGCTCATTTCTCTTCATCAAACTACAGAGAGAGAAGCTTCATGCCTGGCGTCTGCCCTCCTCTACAACAGGAGCAGATAGACACTGTTAGGCCTAGCAACGATTCTCCAGATAGAGAAACAGAATAATTCAACTAAATGTAATCAGAAAAGTATTTATTTTAGATTAGGCATCGAGGATAACTCTTTATCTACCAGAGAAATAACACCCGCCCAGGCCCCTGCCTGCTCGTGTCCGGAGGCGGGAGGGAGTGACGGCTCCGTGTTGGTCTCTCTCCGTTCCGGTGGAGGCTGTGCTCGTGGCTCCGGTCTGTGTCAGAAGTCTCGCCCACGCGGACTCGGAGCTCCCAGTTAGTCCCACCGCGAGAGATAATGACTGATGCTGACGGAAGGTGGCACAGTTACGCAGCACGAGGCTATAGAGCCGTAAGCCCACAAAGTCAAGAACACACACTGAAATAAAGACAGAGGTAAGACTGACTCGCCGCGGTGTAAACCAACGGTCTGACAGAAAAGTATATATTATTTAAACATATTTTCTTTCCTGTGAAATTAATTTAGAGCAACGAAAGATAATACATATGATCAGATATATTTCAGATTTACTGACAAACAGTTTTATAGAAGTTTAACAGACAATAAACAGTTGAGAAAATATAGGAAAACGCACTATGTAGAACGACGTATAAATATTAAATTAGTAGACCTGCTGACAAACGCTGATATTAAAATCAATTCAAGTTAAAAAATAATTAAAAAATAAATAAATAACAGGTTAACTCATAGGCTTGCTCCTGGTTAACTCATAGGCGTGTTCCTGGTTAACTCATAGGCTGTTCCTGGTTAACTCATAGGCTAGTTCCTGGTTAACTCATAGGCTAGTTCCTGGTTAACTCATAGGCTAGTTCCTGGTTAACTCATAGGCTAGCTCCTGGTTAACTCATAGGCTAGTTCCTGGTTAACTCATAGGCTTGTTCCTGGTTAACTCATAGGCTAGTTCTGGTTATAGGCTAGTTCCTGGTTAACTCATAGGCTTGTTCCTGGTTAACTCATAGGCTAGTTCCTGGTTAACTCATAGGCTTGTTCCTGGTTAACTCATAGGCTAGTTCCTGGTTAACTCATAGGCTAGTTCCTGGTTAACTCATAGGCTTGTTCCTGGTTAACTTATAGGCTAGTTCCTGGTTAACTCATAGGCTTGTTCCTGGTTAACTCATAGGCTAGTTCCTGGTTAACTCATAGGCTAGTTCCTGGTTAACTCATAGGCTTGTTCCTGGTTAACTCATAGGCTAGTTCCTGGTTAACTCATAGGCTAGTTCCTGGCATATCCAATTAACTTCTGCTTTGATCTGACCTGTTAGATTTTTATGAAACCTAGTATATTGTATTGGTTAAATAAATGATGTGCTTATTTTAGTTGTTGTAAATATAATGTGTAAATAGCTCTAGGTCAAATACATGTGAGTATAATCACGTGTTTAAATGTCCATTCTACAAAAACAAAAATAGTTATATGTCTATAATATATTCTGGAAATAATATGGAAGAATGCTCATTAATGCAAATATTCCTATATAGTTACATTTATATGGCCACATAATTAGGGTTTTCTATACCAGAAATAAAGAAACTTATACACACGTGGTCAACTTGGTTTGCGTTTGATATAAAGTAAATAGAGGCATATTCTGTCAAATATTAATTTTGTTTTTGTGAAATATAACCGATGCATTTTGTTTTTGTAAAATGTAGGCTATGGAATTTGGTTTTGTGAAAATATATGCACTTGTTTTTGTGAAACTATCTGTCGAAATGTAAAAATATCGCCAAATTATTCGTAAATTAAAGTTCGTTTTAGTGGGAATATCCATTAATGTCGAATAATCTTTCCAAAACAGAGTAACTAAATGCTGAAGCAAATACAAATCCGAAAATACAATTCTGAATAAAATGTCTTTGCAATCAAAGAAAATATATTTAACCTAGGGAAATAACTAGGCCAAAATAGTGCAATTGGATATAATTACATTCAAATGGTCTGAATGTATATGTTAGCAGCATGTCAATTTAGGCCTCGGTCATTTATGTGTCTAGTCTGAATAATATAATCATGTTGTGCTGTCATATCGACGGATATGAGTGGAGTGGAGGTAAGTGGAGGGGGGCATATTGCCATGATAGCCATGACTTAAAAACAAATAGAAAATAAAACAACGAGACCGGTGTCAAAAAGGGACGTGTTTTGATGTTGAACATTAACCATTAAAATAAGTTATTCTCCATTTTAAATAGAGATGTTTTAGTTCTCAACGCTGAATGGCGAGATATCCAATCTAAACTGTAGTACAGTTCGCTTTTATTTAAGACATGCCTCCCAGCGAGCAACGCACCATACCGTCATTTGATCTGACAACCCGCAGAATATGACAGCGGCATTTCCCGCTACCATCCTTCATTTACATTACATTTACACCAATAAACGATGATAACGTGCTGTTTATAATACCCCCCCGGGTTGTGTACATTGTGCCAGGAGTGAAAGAGAAGCCGCGGGACTGTCCTCGCGCTTGTTTATTTATAGGCTTGCTCCATATGTCTTCACATGCACGGGCCCTAACGGACATTCCCCGCATGACCACGCACTAATTTACACGCCTGAACAGCACGAAGGAACAGACGGTAAACTGGACGCCTCCGGTAGGTATAATTTACGGTGCTCCGGTCATATAACACACATCCGAGCGCGATTCAACACTGAGCACCGTTAACGCACAGGTATGTGGTAAAATTACATGTATTTATATAAGCTATAGGCATATCATTGTTTTCTATAGGCTATATCATTAATATATTATGAATAATATGCATATCAATTACAGTAATCTATCCTAAACAATCCTTTAATTTATATAAAAAAAGAAGACGTTTTTGATATAGTAGTGCACTATACACGGATGTAATGTAAATCAGTGTATAGTGCACTATAGTCTCCATACACCCATATCCAGACGGTTCCTTCCTAGAATAGGGATAGCCAATAGTCCCGAACAGAATCATGCCGGGTTGTTGGGACAGTTCCTCAATAGTCCCGAACAGGACCATGTCGGGATGTTGGGACGGTTCCTCAATAGTCCCGAACAGGACCATGTCGGGATGTTGGGACGGTTCCTCAATAGTCCCGAACAGGACCATGTCGGGATGTTGGGACGGTTCCTCAATAGTCCCGAACAGGACCATGTCGGGATGTTGGGACGGTTCCTCAATAGTCCCGAACAGGACCATGTCGGGATGTTGGGACGGTTCCTCAATGTCCCGAACAGGGGACGGTCGGGATGTTGGGACGGTTCCTCAATAGTCCCGAACAGGACCATGTCGGGATGTTGGGACGGTTCCTCAATAGTCCCGAACAGGACCATGTCGGGTTGTTGGGACGGTTCCTCAATAGTCCAATAAGTGTGCCGCCTTCAATCACAAGGCAGTACATGTTGGTGCGTATGGCCCAGTACATCACTGGGGCTGAGCTCCCTGCCATCCAGGACCTCTATACCAGGTGGTGTCAGAGGAAGGCCTGGAATATTGTCAAAGACACCCACCACCTAAGCCATAGAATGTTCTCGGCTAACGCACAGCAAGCGGTAATACAGCGCCAAGTCTGGGACCAAGGTTCCTGAACAGCTTCTACCCACAAGTCATAAGACTGATGAACAATTAATCAAATGACTACCTGGACTATTTGCATTGAACACTCACAACACAATTACACAATTACACACACACACACACACACACACACACACACACACACACACACACACACACACACACACACACACACACACACACACACACACACACACACACACACACTTTCACACTCTTCACATATGCTGCTGCTGCTCTGTTTATTCTCTATCCTGATTGCTTAGTAACTTTTACACCTATCTACATGTACATTTTTACCAGAGGTGGAAAAAGTACTCCATTTTCACACTCTAGTAAAATAAAAGAAACCTTAATAGAAAATGACTCAAGTAAAAGTAAAAGTCACCCAGTAAAATACTACTTGAGTAAACTCTAAAATAATTTGGTTTTAATTAAATATACTTTGTGGAAAAAGTAAAACATTGCCATACTTGAGTAAAAGTAAAAAGTAAATGTTATACATCAAATTCCTGATATTAAGCACACTCGAACATCATTTACAAACGCTGTGTTTAGTGAGTCCGTAAGATCAGAGGCAGTAGGGATGGAAACGCATAATATTGATAGGTGTTTGAATTTGCAACTAGCTCTCACAGTCTCACATTAGAATGAGACGTTCAACCACATTTCAAAGTCGTTTAGGTTTATAACTTTATATCGCTGGATTTGAACTTGCAACCTTTGGAATCAGCTGCTTACGACCACCCGCCATCCCCGTCTACAAGGCCTAGCAAAACTGAAACCCAATTGAAGGTAACAGAGCTCACTGTTGCCTCTAGTGGCTTGTTTTCCACGTCATCTCCCGACTTCCTCAGACATGGATGAATGTCAAATACTGACTTGTATAACGGGTGACCTGCCTGAGCATTCAAAATTGTAACTGGTACTTTTTTTGTGTCAGGGAAAAGGTATGGGAGTAAAAAGTACATATTTTCTTTGGGAATGTGGTGAAGTAAAAGTAAACGTTGTCAAAAAATATAAATATCTCAAAAAACGACCCTAAGTATTACATTACTTCGTTACTTTATACCACTGCATATTACCACAGCGACCTTGTACCCCAGCGCATTGACTCGGTACCACTACTGTACTGTACAGCCTCATTATTGTTATTTTATTGTGTTACATTTTTTTGGGGGGTAATTGTCTTACTTTTTAAAGGTAGACTCAGCGATATGATGTACACGCAGAAAGTAAACAGCATACTGGTCCAGTTGACTACCATGCTGTAACACTGTGGCGGGAACCTGTGCACATGCGTGCTGCTAGTGGCAACATCATTTCGCCGAGTCTACCTTAACTCTGCATCGTTGAGAAAGGGCTCAGAAGTAAGCATTTCATTGTAAAGTCTACACCTGTTGTATGTGACAAATACATTTTAAGTCAATTTGATTTGGTTTCTCTATAAGAGGGATATTAAGGTGTAATAACACTGTCCGGTGGTTATTGTGTCTGTCTTCCTCAGGGGGCTCCCTTGCGGGGGGGGGGGGGGGGGTTGTAACTGACAAAACACGCAGAGCATGTTGGGCGGTGGTGTGAGAATACGCGCTCTGCACCGGGGCCATGATTCATTCACGAGCCCCCTTCACCATTTAACACCGGACAGCTCGAGGAGGTGGGACTTCGGTGAGATCAGGGCTCAATTGGACGGGAGGCAGAATAATTGACAGCTGACAGCCCAGCCCTACAGCAGCCCTCAGATTATTTACACTTTCTAAAACTGGGACCACTGCGGTCCGCATGCGCTCAGCTCACACACATCAGAAGGTCTATTTCACTTGCAGCTAACGTCTCATAGCTGCGTCCAGTTGGAGAGAGAGAGAGAGTGAGAGAGAGAGAGAAAGAGAGAGAGAGAGAGAGAGAGAGAGAGAGAGAGAGAGAGTGTGTGTATTTGGTCACTAGGACGGTATGTGCGGTGCCCCAAAGTCAGTCCTGAACGGGCCGTAGCTCAAGGAGAGAGAGGAGCGTCCGCTATTACGGTGGAGGCCCTTGGGGTGAACTTTTAACTTCATTTCACTTCTGTTTAGAGTTACTTTTTCCTTATTTCCTTTCCTGCGCCTCTCCCTGGTCGGACGGTTGGTGGAATGGCAGAGAAGCGACGCTCCCCGTGCACTCTGAGCGTCAAGGCGCACGCGTTCTCGGTGGAAGCTCTGATCGGGTCGGAGAAGAGACGGAAGCTCGGGGAGGACGACACTAGGGTGTGCTTTCTCGAGGAGGTCACGGAGGTGTTGGAGCTGCCCAGTAACGGAGGGGAGCGAGAGGAGAGGGCTTGCAACCGCGCCAGCGACCGGGGCAGTGAGATAGAGTGCGTTAGTGACGGCTCGCGTAAGTAAAGACTGTTACCATGGAGTGGTGACACCAAAGACGACTTAAAATACATTCACCACCACTCCCTAGAAAAATGCACACTAAACGGAACATTTAATAATTACATATGAGGCTACGACTATTCTAACAGGGACTCATGCGCAGGCGAAACCGATGTAGGCCTATCCTGTTACTTGCCGGATAAATCTAATCTAGTTTTTCTTGTTGACCTGTTTTTATTGCTCGTTGTTGTTGTTGTTGTGGGTGGTGGTTGTTTATTACTGCATAGCCTCAACAATAAGACAATGATTGTATGAACCGAATGATTGACATGAACTAAATTACCACTAGAATGAATTAAAAATAAAATCGATTACCTGCAATAACCAAGTAGGCTATACAAATATCCTAATAATAATAACAACAATAAATACAAATACTGTTATAAATATAGTCTAAACTTGAACATAATTACAGATTATTTACGGAACCAAATGCACAGAGTAAGGGCCTAATATATTTATCTGGGTTCAGAAACACAGAGCATTTGAAACATGCATTAAAATGTATCTGATTTAAACATTAATGAGGGGCTGATATGTTTGCCGCTCTATTGTAGAGATATTATATAATATCCGGTTATTGGTCGAGTAAATAGAACGGCTGTGCGCGTGACTAATCAGCCGCTTTACGAGTCTTGTTACAATCATAAACACGCCAATTAGCTATTACCGGCGGGAAGATGGCCTCGGATGAGGGCCGTTATATGAACGGGGTTTAGACTCGCGTTAAAAACACAGAAACACAACAAACTGTTCTATTGTAAATTAATAAAAAATATAATCCAAACTATTCCATATCAGCCTAACTGTATCTGTCAGAGTGTTTTTTTTCTTCGGTGTGGTTAAGCCTGGGTGTTGCACTGTGCTGACTGTGATAGTCCATATTATTATATATTACTGTATTTTACATGAATATAATATATATTTCTATTTGACCCTTATTTATCCAAGGAGTCCCATTGTCAGATCTCTTTTAACAGGCAGGGAGACCTTTCCATGACACAAAATAGCCTATTCATAGAATTGACTCAAATAAAATATAATATAATTTCATTGTCAATCAAAGGATGGTAATTTGTCTTTAGCCTCACCGTGATAATAGATGATAACATAACAGGAGAGATAATATGGTCCTAAAATAATATTTAACCGTAGCGCTATAGTTTCTTACATTTACGCCGGTCTGGTTGTGGGCTGACCAATACAGAACATATATTGTTATATTGTCTGCGGCCTGAACACCCATTTTGACAGCAACACAAATGGTCCAGTCTAGTCAGGGCTGGTCCAGTCTAGTCAGGGCTGGTCCAGTCTAGTCAGGGCTGGTCCAGTCTAGTCAGGGCTGGTCCAGTCTAGTCAGGGCTGGTCAGGCCTTGTGACTCTAGTGGAGCGGAACAGACACGGCACGTTTGGCGACGAACAGAGAGCCATGATTATTATAACTGATGGGGCAATGACACACACGCACCTAAACACACACACACACACACACACACACACACACACACACACACACACACACACACACACACACACACACACACACACACACACACACACACACACACACACACACACACACGAATATACTTTAGACCCACTGCAGTCACTACTAGCCCGTACTAGGATACTAGCCTTTACCAAACTACTACATTAAAACAAGACTGTGTTGCCCGTGACTGACCCGGACTGTCTTTCCGTAGTGGAGAGCTGTGACGTGCTGTTGGAAAGCCCCCACCCAGAGGCCCAAGCCCAGCGCGCGCCACCGGTAACAGTAACGGTTCCCGGAGAGGAGATGCGCGTGGACTTGCAGGGCTCCGACCTGTGGAAACGGTTTCACGAGATCGGTACAGAGATGATAATCACGAAGGCTGGCAGGTGAGAGAAACGACACGGTAACACAGAGGCTAAGGAAACAGTCAATGAAGAAGGACGACAAGCCTTTGTCTTGACCTTTAAACAATGTGCAGATATTTTACATGAGCTTTCTGCTGTGACGGAAACGGGTTATTATTTTTTTATTTAAACATGTTTCAAATTAACCGGTCCTTCAATGTTGCAGTTATGACGCAAGGATTATTAAGTGTCTTAACAGAAATGTAAAGAAGATTTACCGTCTAATCACAATGTGTTTGATTTAACCGGATTGATCAGAAACAAAACAAAATGGTTTAATTATAAGGGAAATACTGTGAACAGAATTGTTTATGAAAAGTTTACGCAAAATTACACAAAACCACATTTGACTAAATATAATAATAATAATAACAGTCATGTTTTATTATAATGTTATAAGGTACTATTGTAATGTTGAAATAATATTTTCGCCAATTCTGTCGTAGCCTATAGGTCTACCAAGCATAATCATATATTAGGCTAAAGTGCTGATATTTATATCAATGTGTGAGAAATGAATATTTCATGGCACGAAAAAAAAAAAAAAAATCTGAACAATTATAAAAACGACCAAACTGACTATGTTACACAGGCAGTGTAGGGCAACTAATCGAAATATTTACTAAGCTACATATTTTATGTATTTTAATGTGACTCTATTTCTGGTCTCTCTCTCCTCCCGGTGCAGACGGATGTTCCCCGCTATGCGCGTGAAGATCTCGGGTCTGGACCCCCACCAGCTGTACTACATTACTATGGACATTATCCCCGTGGACAACAAACGATACAGGTTAGGAATATAACACAAAAATAACTATTATATAGGCCTAAACTATACAACTAATATAGGCATAACAACCCCGTAGACAACACATTACACTGCTGCTACAGGCCAGGAATTAGCCTATGCAAAATCCCTTTCTGATAACCTATACTATTGCAGGTATTTCTGCAAACGTTTACATATAGATGAACTATGCTAGGCTAGAAAGGCGTCTTGGTTTCTTTGATATTATAGCATAAAAACCTTGAGAGGTTTATTCAAGTTGTAATCGTTTGTGTCTGGTGAACTGGGAACAAAGCGGAACAAATGGCGGTTGGGAACGGTCTGCCAGTCAGCGATGTGTCCTTGTGCGGTTTGGGAAGAAACGCCTTTTGGACAGCAAACCTCCCAGTCCTGACGGTCAAATAACAAATGCTCCAATAAAATGAACACAAAACACAGTGTTGATGTTATTTCTCTTTTTCTCTGTGTATGTGTGTGTGCAGGTACGTGTACCACAGCTCCAAGTGGATGGTCGCGGGAAACGCGGACTCCCCAGTGCCGCCGCGTGTATACATCCACCCGGACTCTCCGGCTTCCGGTGAAACGTGGATGCGTCAGGTGATCAGCTTCGACAAACTCAAACTGACCAATAACGAACTGGATGACCAGGGACATGTATGTTACCTATTTATTATAGATTTTTATATACGCACCATTATGATGACTGTATTATTACTTGGACTAAATCTACTTCATTTGGTGGATGGAATGATGGGATATGTTGACTGATTGATTGATTTATGAGCTACTGGTAAATCTTGATCAGAATGCTATTTGTATGACGTGACTTTAAACTGGAAAAACTTGAGGAAAGGGGATTTCAAAAGAAGGAATCTGAAATTGTGCTTGAAGTTTAATATTCTATAACATGTTTACTTTTAGATATACAGAAGATGTTGTGTTTGAAAAAAATGACAGAAATTGTAAATATTCTGAATGGAAGGATCGTGTTTATTGAGGTCATGTCTTGATTGTTATCAGAGGAAATAGATCACATTTTCCCCTGGAAGTTTAGTTTAGTTCATTGGAGTATTTTAAAAATCATTGTCAACAGTGAGCTGTAAACAGACGGAAACCCTCAGGCTGGACTAAACTGTGATTGGCCGTTCAAGAGGAACTGTTTGTGTGTTTCTGTGTCTGTGTGTGTGTGTGTTTCTGTGTGTGTGTGTGTGTTTCTGTGTGTGTGTGTGTGTTTCTGTGTCTGTGTGTGTGTGTTTCTGTGTGTGTGTGTGTGTTTTGTGTGTGTGTGTGTGTGTTTCTGTGTCTGTGTGTGTGTGTTTCTGTGTGTGTGTGTGTGTGTTTCTGTGTGTGTGTGTGTTTCTGTGTGTGTGTGTGTGTGTTTCTGTGTGTGTGTGTGTGTTTCTGTGTGTGTGTGTGTGTGTTTCTGTGTGTGTGTGTGCATGCCTACGTGAGTGTGTATGTGCAAGTATGCGTCTGTGTTTTATGATGTGAGAGAATAGCAGGTAATTCCATTCATGTGTAATTGTGTAGTTCTTCTGCGGTATAATGATGCCCTAACCGTGCTGTGTGTGTGTGTTGTGTGTGTTTTGTGTGTGTGCTTTGTGTGTGCCGTGTGTGTGTGTTGTGTGTGTGCTGTGTGTGTGCTGTGTGTGTGTTGTGTGTGTGCTGGGTGTGTGTTGTGTGTGTGCTGTGTGTGTGCTGTGTGTGTGTTGTGTGTTGTGTGTGTGCTGTGTGTGTGCTGGTTGTGTGTGTGTGCTGTGTGTGTGCTGTGTGTGTGTTGTGTGTGTGCTGTGTGTGTGTTGTGCGTGTGCTGTGTGTGTGTTGTGTGTGTGCTGTGTGTGTGTTGTGTGTGTGCTGTGTGTTTGTTGTGTGTGTGTTGTGTGTGTGCTGGGTGTTTGTTGTTTGTGTGCTGTGTGTGTGCTGGGTGTTTGTTGTTTGTGTGCTGGGTGTGTGCTGGGTGTTTGTTGTGTGTGTGCTGTGTGTGTGCTGTGTGTGTGTGTGTGTGTGTGTGTGCTGTGTGTGTGCTGTGTGTGTGCTGTGTGTGTGCTGTGTGTGTGTTCAGATCATTCTCCACTCCATGCATAAGTACCAACCGCGAGTGCATGTGATTCATAAGGAGCGTGGCGAGGAGCTGTCTCATGTTAGAGCCGTTCCCCAGGGAGACGGAACCAGAACACTCAGCTTCCCAGAGACCACCTTCACCACTGTCACCGCATACCAGAACCAACAGGTAACCTTTACACAACATTCACACAGCCATACCAGAACCAACAGGTAACCATTACACAACATTCACACAGCCATACCAGAACCAACAGGTAACCTTTACACAACATTCACACAGCCATACCAGAACCAACAGGTAACCTTTACACAACATTCACACAGCCATACCAGAACCAACAGGTAACCTTTACACAACATTCACACAGCCATACCAGAACCAACAGGTAACCTTTACACAACATTCACACAACCTCTAAAGTCTAAACAACCATATCCGAGCCTTAAAGGTCCAATGCAGCCATTTTTATCTCAATATCAAATCCTTTCTGGATAACATGGTACCATACTGTGATTGTTTTCAATTCAAATGGTACAAATAAACAAAATAGAGTCCTAGAAAAGAGCAATTTTCTGAAGCATGAATTTTGCTAGGACTGTCTGGGAGGGGTTTAAGTGGGGAGCTGAAACGTAACATTTGCTGTTATTATCAGAGACGTTTGTAACTGTCTTTCTTATTGGTCTAATATCTAAATTACTGCATGGTGATGTTACCATGGTTGGCCAAAACTCCATCCCACCTAAAACAGGAGGAGATTTCAGGATGGTCTTTCCAAACAGCTCTTACACTAAAAGGCATTATCATCATTTTCACAACAATTATTCCAAACGTCACAGTGTGAATACAGACATAAATATAAAGTCAACATGTAAAGTGTTGGTCCCATGATTCATGAGCTGAGAAAAAGAACAAATACATTTTCCATGCACACAAAAATATTATTATTTCTCTAAAATTTTGTGCAGAAATGTTATATCCCTGTTAGAGAGAATTTCTCCTTTGCCAAGATAATCTATCATCTACCTGACAGGTATGGCACATCAAGAAGCTCATTTAAACAGCATGATCATTACACAGGTGTGCCTTGTGCTGCGGGCAATAAAAGGCTACCTATGTCTCAAGTTTTGATGGAGCATGCAATTGGCATGCTGACTGCAGGATTATCCACCAGAGCTGTTGCCAGATAATTGAATGTTAATTTCTCTACCATAAGCCACCTCCAACTGTGTTTGAAAAAAATCGTAGTACGTCTAGCCGGCCTCACAACCTCGGAACACGTGTAACCATGCCACCCTAGGGCCTCCACGTCCAGTGTCTTCACCTCCAGGATGGTCTGAGACCAGCCACCCAGACAGCTGATGAAACTGTGGGTTTGCACAACTGAAGAATTTCTGCACAAACTGTCAGAAATGGTCTCAGGGAAGCTCATCTGCATGCTTGTCATCCTCACCAGGGTCTTGACCTGATTGCAATTCGGCGTTGTAACTGACTTCAGTGGGCAAATGCTCACTTTCGATGACCACTGGCACGCTGGAGAAGTGAGCCCTTCACGGATGAAACCCAGTTTCAACTGTACCAGGCAGATGGCAGACTGCACTGGGAAACATCATGTTTTTGACGGCACTGGGAAACATCATGTTTTTGACTGCACTGGGAAACATCATGTTTTTGACTGCACTGGGAAACATCCTGTTTTTGACTGCACTGGGAAACATCCTGTTTTTGACTGCACTGGGAAACATCCTGTTTTTGACTGCACTGGGAAACATCCTGTTTTCGACTGCACTGGGAAACATCCTGTTTTCGACTGCACTGGGAAACATCATGTTTTTGACTGCACTGGGAAACATCCTGTTTTTGACTGCACTGGGTCTTTAAGACAACCATACACTAACTTCTATACCACCGTCACCTCACTGTCTACCAGAACCAACAGGTAACCTCCATATAATATTTAAACTATATTCACCTAACATTCACACAACATTTAGATAATATTCATTTAACCACTACCCTCTACACTGTCATCACCCACCAGAACCAGCAGGTAACATTCACACAACATTCAGACGACCATACTAGAGCGAACAAACAACCCTAACCTAACCTTCGGTCGTCATACAGCTCAGAGAACACAGCAAAGGGAGTGGCATGGGATCAGGCTTTGACTGTAGAAAGTACAAGAGAAACATACTGTTAAAAATCCCCCTTGGTGGTCAGAGAGAGGGACAGAGAGAGAGAGAGAGAGAGAGAGAGAGAGAGAGAGAGAGAGAGGAAAGAGAGAGAAAGAGAAAGAGAAAGAAAGAAAATAGAGAGAGAGGGAAATAGGGAGAAAGAGAAAGAAAGAAAGAAAGAAAGAGAGGGCGAGAGAGGAAAGAGAGAGAGAGAAATGTAAAACACAGCACACACACACAGCACACAATGTAAACATATGTTTCCCATGCCAATAAAGCCCCTTTGAATTGAATTCAGAGAGAGAGAGGGAGAGGGCAAGAGAGTTGTAAGGTTCTAAGGGGCAGTGTGGAACGAGGCTGATGGAGCTCACACAGTGATCATTTTGGTCTCTACTGGTCTCTACTGGTCTCTTCTGATCTCTACTGGTCTCAACCGGTCTCTAATGGCCTCTACTGATCTCGAATGGTCTCTGCTGGTCACTTTTGTACTCTACTGAGATCAATTGGCACCCTTTACCATGGCACTTTGAGATTTATTTTAAACTGCAAAACCCTTACTGGTCTATTTTGGTCTCTACTGGTCTCTTCTGGTCTCTGCTGGTCTCTTCTGGTCTTTACTGGTCTCTTTTGGTCTACTGGTCTCTACTGGACTTTCTGGTCTCTACTGGTCTCCTTTGGTTTCTACTGGTCTCTACAGGTCTCTTCTGACCAATCCTTCTCTACTATAATGTTTACAAACAGGAGAAGGATGTACAGATCATTCCCAGACCAATCCTTTTTGTAACTGATGTTTGAGGGAATCTGACAATATGCTAATATGGTTGTGTTGCTTGTGTTGTTGTTGATGGTCTGATGTTGTGGTTGTTGTTGTTGTCTTCAGATCACCAGGTTGAAGATTGACAGGAACCCATTTGCTAAAGGCTTCAGAGACTCAGGCAGAAACCGGTGAGTTCCTCTACACATTACTGGATAGTTACAGAGACAGAGCATGGGTTGTGTGTATATACAGTACCAGTCAAAAGTTTGGACACACCTAATCATTCCAGGGATTTTCTTCTTTCTTTCTTTCTTTCTTTCTTTCTTTCTTTCTTTCTTTCTTTCTTTCTTTCTTTCTTTCTTTCTTTCTTTCTTTCTTTCTTTCTTTCTTTCTTTCTTTCTTTCTTTTTACTGTTTTCTACATTGTAAACAAATCAGAATATATTTTATATTTGAGATTCTTCAAAGTAGCCACCCTTTGCCTTGAGGACAGCTTTGCACACTCTTTTCATTCTCTCAGCCAGCTTTATCAGGTAGTCACCTGGAATGTATTTCTATTAACAGGTGTGCCTTGTTGAAGGTTAATTTGTGGAATTTATTTCCTTCTTAATGTGTTTGAGCCAATCAGGTGTGTTGTGACAAGGTAGGGGTGGTATACAGAAGATAGCCCTAATTGGTAAAAGACCAAGTCTATATTATGGCAAGAACAGCTCAAATAAGCAACGAGAAATGGCAGTCCATCATTACTGTAAAGACATGAAGGTCAATCAATATAGAACATTTCAAGAACGTTGAAAGTTTCTTCAAATGCAGTCGCAAGAAACATCAAGAGCTATGACGAAACTGACTCTCATGAGACCCAGAGTTACCTCTGATGCAGAGGATAAGTTCATTTGAGTTACTGCTAATATGTAAATGGTTCACAGAGTTCAAGTAACAGACACATCTCAACATCAACTGTTCAGAGGAGACTGTGTGAATCAGGTCTTCATGATCGAATTGCTGCCAAGAAACCACTACTAAAGGACACCAATAAGAAGAGGAGACTTGCTTGGGGCAAGAAATACGAGCAATGGACATTAGACTCAGAGGAAATCTTTCCTTTGGTCTGGTGAATCCAAATTTGAGATATTTGGTTCCGAACACTGTGTCTTTTTGACCACACATGCGGATGATCTCCGCATGTGTGGTTCCCACTGTGAAGCATGGAGGAGGTGGTGTTGTGATGGTGCTTTGCTGGTGACACTGTCAGTGATTTATTTAGAATTTAAGGCACATTTAACCGCCACAGCGATACATCATCCCATCTGGTTTGGGCTTAGTGGGACTATCATTTATTTTTCAACAGGACAATGACCCAACACACCTCCAGGCTGTGTAAGGACTATTTGACCAAGAAGGAGAGTGATGGAGTGCTGCATCAGATGACCTGGCCTCCACAATCACCCCACCTCAACCCAATTGAGATGGTTTGGGATGAGTTGGACCGCAGAGTGAAGAAAAAGCAGCCAACAAGTGCTCAGCATATGTGGGAACTCCTTCAAGAGGGTTGGAAAAGCATTCTAGGTGAAGCTGAGAGAATGCCAATAGTGTGCAAAGCTGTCATCAAGGAAAAGGGTGGCTACTTTGAAGAATCTAAAATATGTTTAGGTTTGTTTAACACTTTTTTGGTTACTACATGATTCCATATGCATTATTTTACAGTTCTGATGTCTTCACTATTATTCTACAATGTAGAAAATAGTAAAAATAAAGAAAAACCCTTGAATGAGTATGATCCAAACTTTTGACTGGTGCTGTATATATACAGCGAGGTCCATAATTATTGACACCCGTGATAAAGATGAGCAAAATAAGTGTATAAAATAAATAACACAAATACTGAGCTATGTTGAATGGCCCAAAAAATTGTGAAATTATATAATTTTATGCTAATACAAATGCTCAGAGAAAGAGACAAAGTAAAAAAATAAAAATAAATAAAAAAGGGTAGGTGTTAAAATGATTAACCCCACTGGTTTCTTTCAATACCTTTCAATACCTCACCTTGAGGATAACGACGCTGAGCCTTTTTATAAAATGTTTTATGAGTTGGAGAACACATTGGGAGGGATCTTAGACCATTCCTCTATACAGACTCCTTCCAGATCCTTAATATCCTTTGTCTGTGCTTATGGACTGACCTTTTCAATTTAAACCATAGCTGTTTAATGGGTTTCAAGTCCGGAGACTGAGATGGCCTCTGCAAAATGTTGATTTTGTGGCCAATTAACAATTTCCTTATGGATTTTGATGTCTGCTTGGGGTTACTGTCTTGCAGGAAGATCCACTTGCGTCCAAGTTTCAGCCTCCTGGCAGAGGAAACCAGGTTTTTGGTTAAAATCTCCTGTTACTGGGTAAAGTTCTTGAAGCCATTGACTTTAACAAGTGCCCCGGGACCAGTGGAATAGCCGCATTACATCACAGGTCCACATTTTACAGTAGGTATTGGGTTATTTTCTGCTCATGCTTTCTCATTTCGATGCCAAACCCACCACTGGTGTGCGTGGCCAAAGAGCTCTATTTTCGTGTCATCTGACCAAATGCCGTTTAGCCAACTACAGGCGTTTGCATTTGTTGGATGACATGAAAATAGAGTTCTTTTGGTGGGTTTGGCATCGCAAAAGTGAAAAAAGCACGAGCAGAAAAGAACCCCATACCCACTGTAGAATATGGTGGTAGATGTTTCATGTAATGCGACCATTTCGCTTCCACTGGTCCAGGGGGCCCTTCTTAATTTCAACGGCACCAAGAACTTGACCAAAACCTGGTTTCCTCTAACAGTAGGCTTTCATTGTATTTTCTATCAGGTTTTAGACGTTCAGAGACGTTCAGAGACGTTCAGAGACGTTCAGAGACGTTCAGAGACATTCAGAGACATTCGTTCAGAGACGTTCAGAGACATTCAGAGACGTTCAGAGACGTTCAGAGACGTTCAGAGACATTCAGAGACGTTCAGAGACGTTCAGAGACGTTCAGAGACGTTCAGAGACATTCAGAGACGTTCAGAGACGTTCAGAGACGTTCAGAGACATTCAGAGACGTTCAGAGACATTCAGAGACGTTCAGAGACATTCAGAGACGTTCAGAGACGTTCAGAGAGAGACGTTTAAAAAAAATCATTAATAATAATAGCCCCTATCCCAACAAAATCATTAATAATAATCGCCCCCCTCCCAACAAAATCATATTTAAACCATTATATTTATAACACCATCATATAACATCACATTCTCATAAAGCTACAGGAATATTAATACAAACAACATTAGCAGCATTAAAACAACAAATATGTTGACATAAAAACACACATCTAACATATTCACATACGGTTGAGTGTTTTCAACATTTTTACATATATTTAATTTGAAATGAGTGTCAAAATGATATGAAAACTGCTTAGTTTGTGAAGATACTGTATATATGTTGTTATGCACAACGCAATGCGGAGTGCCTGGATACAGCTCTTAGCTGTGTTATATTGGGCATATATCACAAACCCCTAATGTGCCTTATTGCTATTATAAACTGGTTACTTACGTAATTAGAGTTGTAAAAATACATGTTTTGTCAGCCAATCAGTATTCGGGGCCTGAAACACACAGTTTATAATATTAGATATACACTACATAGCCAAAAGTATGTGGATAACCCTTCAAATGAGTGGATTCATCTATTTCATCCACACCCGTTCATCAACACACCTTTTCAACAAGTCAGTTCGTCAAATTTCTGCCCTGCTAGAGCTGCCGCAGTCAACTGTACGCGGTGTTTTTGTGAAGTAGAAACGTCTAGGAGCAACAACGGCTCAGCTGTGAAGTGGTAGGCCACACAAGCTCACAGAACGGGACCACCGTGTGCTGAAGCGCGTAGCACGTAAAAATCGTCTGTCCTCGGTTGCAACACTCACTACCGAGTTCCAAACTGTCCTCTGGAAGCAACACTCACTACTGAGTTCCAAACTGCCTCTGGAAGCAACACTCACTACCGAGTTCCAAACTGCCCTGGAAGCAACACTCACTACCGAGTTCCAAACTGCCTCTGGAAGCAACACTCACTACCGAGTTCCAAACTGCCTCTGGAAGCAACACTCACTACCGAGTTCCAAACTGCCTCTGGAAGCAACACTCACTACAGAGTTCCAAACTGCCTCTAGAAGCAACACTCACTACCGAGTTCCAAACTGCCTGTGGAAGCAACCCCTCACTACCGAGTTCCAAACTGCCTTTAGAAGCAACACTCACTACCGAGTTCCAAACTGCCTGTGGAAGCAACCCCTCACTACCGAGTTCCAAACTGCCTCTAGAAGCAACACTCACTACCGAGTTCCAAACTGCCTCTGGAAGCAACACTCACTTCCGAGTTCCAAACTGCCTCTAGAAGCAACACTCACTACCGAGTTCCAAACTGCCTCTGGAAGCAACACTCACTACTGAGTTCCAAACTGACTCTGGAAGCAACACTCACTACCGAGTTCCAAACTGCCTCTGGAAGCAACACTCACTACAGAGTTCCAAACTGCCTCTAGAAGCAACACTCACTACCGTGTTCCAAACTGCCTCTGGAAGCAACATCAGCACAATAACTGTTTGTTGGGAGCTTCATGAAATTGGGTTCCAAGCCTAAAATCACCATGCACAATGCCAAGCATTGGCTGGAGAGGTGTAAAGATCACCGCCATTGGACTCTGGGGCAGAGGAAATGCGTTCTCTAGAGTGAGGAATCACGCTTCACCATCTGGGAGTCCAACGGACGAATCTGGCCAAGACAACCCTACCTGCCTGAAGTTTGGTGGAGGAAAAATAATGGTCTGGGGCTTCTTTTCATGGTTCTGGCTAGGCCCCTTAGTTCCAGTGAAGGGACATCTTAATGCTACAGCATACAATGACATTCTAGACGATTCTATGCTTCCAAATCTGTGGCAACAGTTCGGGGAAGACCCTTTCCTGTTTCATCATGACAATGCCCCTGTGTACAAATCCATCCACCTAACAGATAATCCACCCACCTAACAGATAATCCACCCACTTGACAGATAATCCATCTACCTGACTGATAATCCATCCACCTAACAGATAATCCATCCACCTGACAGATAATCCATCCACCTGACAGATAATCCACCCACCTAACAGATAATCCATCCACCTGACAGATAATCCATCCACCTAACAGATAATCCATCCACCTGACAGATAATCCACCCACCTAACAGATAATCCATCCACCTAACAGATAATCCACCTAACAGATAATCCATCAGATAATCCACCCACCTAACAGATAATCCATCCACCTGACAGATAATCCATCCACCTAACAGATAATCCATCCACCTGACAGATAATCCACCCACTTGACAGATAATCCACCCACTTGACAGATAATCCATCCACCTAACAGATAATCCACCCACCTAACCGATAATCCACCCACCTAACAGATAATCCATCCACCTAACAGATAATCCATCCACCTGACAGATAATCCATCCACCTGACAGGTGTAACATATTATATACAGTATGTATGTGTATAATATACACTTTTTAACTGTGTGTATAATTTATTGTATAATATACAGTATAACTGTGTGTATAATATACAGTATATATTACCGTGTGTATAATATACAGTATATAACTGTATGTATAATATACAGTCTGTAACTGTGTGTATAATATGCAGTATAACTGTGTGTACAATATACAGTATATAACTGTGTGTATAATATGCAGTATAACTGTGTGTATAATATGCAGTATAACTGTGTGTATAATATACTGTATATAAGTATGTGTGTAATATAAAGTATGTATCTGTGTGTATAATATGCAGTATAACTGTGTGTATAATATACAGTATATATTACTGTGTGTATAATATACAGTATGTAACTGTGTGTATAATATACAGTATGTATCTGTGTGTATAATATACAGTCTGTAACTGTGTGTATAATATGCAGTATAACTGTGTGTATAATATACTGTATATAAGTATGTGTATAATATAAAGTATGTATCTGTGTGTATAATATGCAGTATAACTGTGTGTATAATATGCAGTATAACTGTGTGTATAATATACTGTATATAAGTATGTGTGTAATATAAAGTATGTATCTGTGTGTATAATATGCAGTATAACTGTGTGTATAATATACAGTATATATTACTGTGTGTATAATATACAGTATGTAACTGTGTGTACAATTTACTGTATATTACTGTGTGTATAATATACAGTCTGTAACTGTGTGTATAATATACAGTATATATTACTGTGTGTATAATATACAGTCTGTAACTGTGTGTATAATATACAGTCTGTAACTGTGTGTGTAATATACAGTATATATTACTGTGTGTATAGTATACAGTATATATTACTGTGTGTGTAATATACAGTATGTAACTGTGTGTATAGTATACATTATGTAACTGTGTGTATAATATACAGTATATATTACTGTGTGTATAGTATACAGTCTGTAACTGTGTGTATAATATACAGTATATATTACTGTGTGTATAGTATACAGTATATATTACTGTGTGTATAATATACAGTATGTAACTGTGTGTATAATATACAGTATATATTACTGTGTATAATATACAGTATGTAACTGTGTGTATAATATACAGTATATATTACTGTGTGTATAGTATACAGTCTGTAACTGTGTGTGTAATATACAGTATGTAACTGTGTGTATAATATACAGTATATATTACTGTGTGTATAATATACAGTATATATTACTGTGTGTATAATATACAGTATATATTACTGTGTGTATAATATACAGTATATATTACTGTGTATAATATACAGTATGTAACTGTGTGTATAATATACAGTATATATTACTGTGTGTATAGTATACAGTCTGTAACTGTGTGTGTAATATACAGTCTGTAACTGTGTGTATAATATACAGTATATATTACTGTGTGTATAGTATACAGTATATATTACTGTGTGTATAGTATACAGTATATATTACTGTGTGTATAGTATACAGTATGTAACTGTGTGTATAATATACAGTATGTAACTGTGTGTATAGTATACAGTATGTAACTGTGTGTTTAATAAACAGTATAACTGTGTGTATAATATACAGTATTTAACTGTGTGTTCCAGGATGGGTCTGGAGGCTCTAGTAGAATCCTACGCTTTCTGGCGTCCATCTCTAAGATCCCTGACATTTGAAGACATCTCTGGAATCAAGCAAGGTAAGACATCGTTTCTTAAAACCTCTATTGAAACAAGAATCCTCCAACCTAACTTAAAAATAATTATTAACAACTTCTTGTTGTTACTGGTCTTACTGTTGTACTGGTTGTACTGGTCTTACTGTTGTACTGGTCTTACTGTTGTACTGGTCTTACTGTTGTACTGGTCTTACTGTTGTACTGGTCTTACTGTTGTACTGGTCTTACTGTTGTGTTTGTCTAACTGTTTTACTGGTCTGACTGTTGTCTTACTGTTGTACTGGTCTTACTGTTGTGTTTGTCTAACTGTTTTACTGGTCTGACTGTTGTCTTACTGTTGTACTGGTCTTACTGTTGTACTGGTCGGACTGTTGTACTGGTCTTACTGTTGTACTGGTCTTACTGTTGTCTTACTGTTGTACTGGTCTTACTGTTGTGTTTGTCTAACTGTTTTACTGGTCTGACTGTTGTCTTACTGTTGTACTGGTCTTACTGTTGTACTGGTCTTACTGTTGTACTGGTCTTACTGTTGTGTTTGTCTAACTGTTTTACTGGTCTGACTGTTGTCTTACTGTTGTACTGGTGTTGTACTGGTCTGACTGTTGTACTGGTCTTACTGTTGTACTGGTCTTACTGTCTGGCTGTTGTTTGTCTGTTAACTGGTCTTGCTGTTGTACTGGTTTACTGTTGTCTGACTGTTGTCTTACTGTTGTACTGGTCTTACTGTTGTACTGTCTTAATATTTTGCTGGTCTGAACTGTTGTTTTACTGGTCTGCTGTTGTTGTCTTACTGTTGTACTGTTCTTACTGTTGTACTGGTCTGACTGTTGTACTGGTCTTACTGTTGTACTGGTCTGGTGTTACTGTTGTACTGTTGTATGGTCTTACTGTTGTACTGGTCTTACTGTTGTCTTACTGTTGTACTGGTCTTACTGTTGTACTGTTTGTCTAACTGTTTTACTGGTCTGACTGTTGTCTTACTGTTGTACTGGTCTTACTGTTGTACTGGTCGGACTGTTGTACTGGTCTTACTGTTGTACTGGTCTTACTGTTGTCTTACTGTTGTACTGGTCTGACTGTTGTACTGGTCTTACTGTTGTGTTTGTCTAACTGTTTTACTGGTCTGACTGTTGTCTTACTGTTGTACTGGTCTTACTGTTGTACTGGTCTTACTGTTGTACTGGTCTTACTGTTGTACTGGTCTTACTGTTGTACTGGTCTTACTGTTGTACTGGTCTTACTGTTGTACTGGTCTTACTGTTGTACTGGTCTTACTGTTGTCTTACTGTTGTACTGGTCTTACTGTTGTACTGGTCTTACTGTTGTACTGGTCTGTTACTGTTGTCTTACTGTTGTACTGGTCTTACTGTTGTACTGGTCTTACTGTTGTACTGGTCTGACTGTTGTCTTACTGTTGTACTGGCCTTACTGTTGTACTGGTCTTACTGTTGTACTGGTCTGACAGTTGTACTGGTCTTACTGTTGTACTGGTCTTACTGTTGTACTGGTCTGACTGTTGTCTTACTGTTGTACTGGTCTATTGTTGTACTGGTCTGACTGTTGTACCGGTCTTGCTGTTGTACTGGTCTGACTGTTGTACTGGTCTGGCTGTTGTACTGGTCTGACTGTTGTACTGGTCTTGCTGTTGTACTGGTCTTACTGTTGTACTGATCTTTCTGTTGTAATGCTCTTACTGTTGTACTGGTCTTACTGTTGTACTGGTCTTACTGTTATCTTATGTTGTACTGGTCTTACTGTTGTACTGTTGTACTGGTCTTACTTTTGTACTGGAACCTAATGTTGAACTGGTTTTACTGGTCTTACAGTTCTTACTGTTGTACTGACTTAATGTTGAACTGGTTTTCCTGTTGTACTGGTCTTACTGTTGTCTTACTGGTCTTACTGTTTGTCTTACTGACTATGACTGTGATATGTGGTCTTAGTTGTACTGACTGTGATATGTGGTCTTAGTTGTACTGACTATAACTGTGATATTTGGTCTTAGTTGTACTGACTATAACTGTGATATGTGGTCTTAGTTGTACTGACTATGACTGTGATATGTGGTCTTAGTTGTACTGACTGTGATATGTGGTCTTAGTTGTACTGACTATAACTGTGATATGTGGTCTTAGTTGTACTGACTATAACTGTGATATGTGGTCTTAGTTGTACTGACTGTGATATGTGGTCTTAGTTGTACTGACTATAACTGTGATATGAGGTCTTAGTTGTACTGACTGTGATATGTGGTCTTAGTTGTACTGACTATGATATGTGGTATTAGTTGTACTGACTATAACTGTGATATGAGGTCTTAGTTGTACTGACTGTGATATGCGGTCTTAGTTGTACTGACTGTGATATGTGGTCTTAGTTGTACTGACTGTGATATGTGGTCAAGTTGTACTGACTATAACTGTGATATGTGGTCTTAGTTGTACTGACTGTGATATGTGGTCTTAGTTGTACTGACTGTGATATGTGGTCTTAGTTGTACTGACTATGATATGTGGTCTTAGTTGTACTGACTGTGATATGTGGTCTTAGTTGTACTGACTGTGATATGTGGTCTTAGTTGTACTGACTATAACTGTGATATGTGGTCTTATTTGTACTGACTGTGATATGTGGTCTTAGTTGTACTGACTGTGATATGTGGTCTTAGTTGTACTGACTATAACTGTGATATGTGGTCTTAGTTGTACTGACTATAATTGTGATATGTGGTCTTAGTTGTACTGACTGTGATATGTGGTCTTAGTTGTACTGACTATAACTGTGATATGAGGTCTTAGTTGTACTGACTGTGATATGTGGTCTTAGTTGTACTGACTATAACTGTGATATGTGGTCTTAGTTGTACTGACTATAATTGTGATATGTGGTCTTAGTTGTACTGACTGTGATATGTGGTCTTAGTTGTATTGACTATAATTGTGATATGTGGTCTTAGTTATGCTGACTGTGATATGTGGTTTTAGTTGTACTGACTATAACTGTGATATGTGGTCTTAGTTGTACTGACTGTGATATGTGGTCTTAGTTGTACTGACTATAACTGTGATATGTGGTCTTATTTGTACTGACTGTGATATGTGGTCTTAGTTGTACTGACTGTGATATGTGGTCTTAGTTGTACTGACTATAACTGTGATATGTGGTCTTAGTTGTACTGACTGTGATATGTGGTTTTAGTTGTACTGACTATAACTGTGATATGTGGTCTTAGTTGTACTGACTGTGATATGTGGTTTTAGTTGTACTGACTATAACTGTGATATGTGGTCTTAGTTGTACTGACTGTGATATGTGGTTTTAGTTGTACTGACTATAACTGTGATATGTGGTCTTAGTTGTACTGACTATAACTGTGATATGTGGTCTTAGTTGTACTGACTGTGATATGTGGTTTTAGTTGTACTGACTATAACTGTGATATGTGGTCTTATTTGTACTGACTGTGATATGTGGTTTTAGTTGTACTGACTATAACTGTGATATGTGGTCTTAGTTGTACTGACTATAACTGTGATATGTGGTCTTAGTTGTACTGACTATAACTGTGATATGTGGTCTTAGTTGTACTGACTATAACTGTGATATGTGGTCTTAGTTGTACTGACTGTGATATGTGGTCTTAGTTGTACTGACTGTGATATGTGGTCTTAGTTGTACTGACTGTGATATGTGGTCTTAGTTGTACTGACTATGATATGTGGTCTTAGTTGTACTGACTGTGATATGTGGTCTTAGTTGTACTGACTGTGATATGTGGTCTTAGTTGTACTGACTGTGATATGTGGTGTTAGTTGTACTGACTATAACTGTGATATGTGGTCTTAGTTGTACTGACTATAACTGTGATATGTGGTCTTAGTTGTACTGACTGGGATATGAGGTCTTAGTTGTTCTGACTGTGATATGTGGTCTTAGTTGTACTGACTGTGATATGTGGTCGTAGTTGTACTGACTATGATATGTGGTCTTAGTTGTACTGACTGGGATATGAGGTCTTAGTTGTTCTGACTGTGATATGTGGTCTTAGTTGTACTGACTGTGATATGTGGTCGTAGTTGTACTGACTATGATATGTGGTCTTAGTTGTGCTGACTGTGATATGTGGTCTTAGTTGTACTGACTATAACTGTGATATGTGGTCTTAGTTGTACTGACTGTGATATGTGGTCTTAGTTGTACTGACTGTGATACGTGGTCTTAGTTGTACTGACTGTGATATGTGGTCTTAGTTGTACTGACTGTGATATGTGGTGTTAGTTGTACTGACTATAACTGTGATATGTGGTCTTAGTTGTACTGACTGTGATATGTGGTCTTAGTTGTACTGACTATAACTGTGATATGTGGTCTTAGTTGTACTGACTGTGATATGTGGTCTTAGTTGTACTGACTGTGATATGTGGTCTTAGTTGTACTGACTGTGATATGTGGTCTTAGTTGTACTGACTATAACTGTGATATGTGGTCTTAGTTGTACTGACTGTGATATGTGGTCTTAGTTGTACTGACTGTGATATGTGGTCTTAGTTGTACTGACTATAACTGTGATATGTGGTCTTAGTTGTACTGACTATAACTGTGATATTTGGTCTTAGTTGTACTGACTGTGATATGTGGTCTTAGTTGTACTGACTATAACTGTGATATGTGGTCTTAGTTGTACTGACTATAACTGTGATATGTGGTCTTAGTTGTACTGACTGTGATATGTGGTCTTAGTTGTACTGACTATAACTGTGATATGTGGTCTTAGTTGTACTGACTATAACTGTGATATGTGGTCTTAGTTGTACTGACTGTGATATGTGGTCTTAGTTGTACTGACTATAACTGTGATATGTGGTCTTAGTTGTACTGACTATGAATGTGGTATGTGGTCTTAGTCTTAGTTGTACTGACTGTGATATGTGGTCTTAGTTGTACTGACTATAACTGTGATATGTGGTCTTAGTTGTACTGACTATAACTGTGATATGTGGTCTTAGTTGTACTGACTGTGATATGTGGTCTTAGTTGTACTGACTGACTGTGATATGTGGTCTTAGTTGTACTGACTGTGATATGTGGTCTTAGTTGTACTGACTGTGATATGTGGTCTTAGTTGTACTGACTGTGATATGTGGTCTTAGTTGTACTGACTGTGATATGTGGTCTTAGTTGTACTGACTGTGATATGTGGTCTTAGTTGTACTGACTGTGATATGTGGTCTTAGTTGTACTGACTATAACTGTGATATGTGGTCTTAGTTGTACTGACTATAACTGTGATATGTGGTCTTAGTTGTACTGACTGTGATATGTGGTCTTAGTTGTCTTAGTTGTATGTGGTCTTAGTTGTACTGACTGTGATATGTGGTCTTAGTTGTACTGACTATAACTGTGATATGTGGTCTTAGTTGTACTGACTATAACTGTGATATGTGGTCTTAGTTGTACTGACTGTGATATGTGGTCTTAGTTGTACTGACTGTGATATGTGGTCTTAGTTGTACTGACTGTGATATGTGGTCTTAGTTGTACTGACTATAACTGTGATATGTGGTCTTAGTTGTACTGACTATAACTGTGATATGTGGTCTTAGTTGTACTGACTATAACTGTGATATGTGGTCTTAGTTGTACTGACTGTGATATGTGGTCTTAGTTGTACTGACTGTGATATGTGGTCTTAGTTGTACTGACTGTGATATGTGGTCTTAGTTGTACTGACTATAACTGTGATATGTGGTCTTAGTTGTACTGACTGTGATATGTGGTCTTAGTTGTACTGACTGTGATATGTGGTCTTAGTTGTACTGACTGTGATATGTGGTCTTAGTTGTACTGACTGTGATATGTGGTCTTAGTTGTACTGACTGTGATATGTGGTCTTAGTTGTACTGACTATAACTGTGATATGTGGTCTTAGTTGTACTGACTGTGATATGTGGTCTTAGTTGTACTGACTATAACTGTGATATGTGGTCTTAGTTGTACTGACTATAACTGTGATATGTGGTCTTAGTTGTACTGACTATAACTGTGATATGTGGTCTTACTGTAACTGTGATACTGGTCTTATACTGACTGTGATATGTGGTCTTAGTTGTACTGACTGTGATATGTGGTCTTAGTTGTACTGACTGTGATATGTGGTCTTAGTTGTACTGACTGTGATATGTGGTCTTAGTTGTACTGACTGTGATATGTGGTCTTAGTTGTACTGACTATAACTGTGATATGTGGTCTTAGTTGTACTGACTGTGATATGTGGTCTTAGTTGTACTGACTGTGATATGTGGTCTTAGTTGTACTGACTGTGATATGTGGTCTTAGTTGTACTGACTGTGATATGTGGTCTTAGTTGTACTGACTGTGATATGTGGTCTTAGTTGTACTGACTGTGATATGTGGTCTTAGTTGTACTGACTGTGATATGTGGTCTTAGTTGTACTGACTGTGATATGTGGTCTTAGTTGTACTGACTATAACTGTGATATGTGGTCTTAGTTGTACTGATGTGGTCTATAACTGTGATATGTGGTCTTAGTTGTACTGACTGTGATATGTGGTCTTAGTTGTACTGTGATATGTGGTCTTAGTTGTACTGACTGTGATATGTGGTCTTAGTTGTACTGACTGTGATATGTGGTCTTAGTTGTACTGACTGTGATATGTGGTCTTAGTTGTACTGACTATGACTGTGATATGTGGTCTTAGTTGTACTGACTGTGATATGTGGTCTTAGTTGTACTGACTATAACTGTGATATGTGGTCTTAATTGTACTGACTATAACAGTGATATGTGGTCTTAGTTGTACTGACTATAACTGTGATATGTGGTCTTAGTTGTACTGACTATAACTGTGATATGTGGTCTTAGTTGTACTGACTATAACTGTGATATGAGTTCTTAGTTGTACTGACTGTGATATGTGGTCTTAGTTGTACTGACTGTGATATGTGGTCTTAGTTGTACTGACTGACTATACTGACTGTGATATGTGGTCTTAGTTGTACTGACTGTGATATGTGGTCTTAGTTGTACTGACTATATGTGGTCTTACTGTGATATGTGGTCTTAGTTGTACTGACTGTGATATGTGGTCTTAGTTGTACTGACTGTGATATGTGGTCTTAGTTGTACTGACTGACTGTGATATGTGGTCTTAGTTGTACTGACTATGATATGTGGTCTTAGTTGTACTGACTGTGATATGTGGTCTTAGTTGTACTGACTGTGATATGTGGTCTTAGTTGTACTGACTGTGATATGTGGTCTTAGTTGTACTGACTATAACTGTGATATGTGGTCTTAGTTGTACTGACTGTGATATGTTGTCTTAGTTGTACTGACTATAACTGTGATATGTGGTCTTAGTTGTACTGACTGTGATATGTGGTCTTAGTTGTACTGACTGTGATATGTGGTCTTAGTTGTACTGACTGTGATATGTGGTCTTAGTTGTACTGACTGTGATATGTGGTCTTAGTTGTACTGACTATGACTGTGATATGTGGTCTTAGTTGTACTACTGACTGTGATATGTGGTCTTAGTTGTACTGACTATAACTGTGATATGTGGTCTTAGTTGTACTGACTGATGTGGTCTATAACTGTGATATGTGGTCTTAGTTGTACTGACTGATATGTGGTCTGTGATACTGTGGTCTTAGTTGTACTGACTATAACTGTGATATGTGGTCTTAGTTGTACTGACTGTGATATATAGTTGTACTGACTGTGATATGTGGTCTTAGTTGTACTGACTGTGATATGTGGTCTTAGTTGTACTGACTATAACTGTGATATGTGGTCTTAGTTGTACTGACTGTGATATGTGGTCTTAGTTGTACTGACTGTGATATGTGGTCTTAGTTGTACTGACTGTGATATGTGGTCTTAGTTGTACTGACTATAACTGTGATATGTGGTCTTAGTTGTACTGACTGTGATATGTGGTCTTAGTTGTACTGACTGTGATATGTGGTCTTAGTTGTACTGACTGTGATATGTGGTCTTAGTGGTCTTAGTTGTACTGACTATAACTGTGATATGTGGTCTTAGTTGTACTGACTGTGATATGTGGTCTTAGTTGTGACTGACTGTGATATGTGGTCTTAGTTGTACTGACTGTGATATGGTCTTAGTTGTCTGTGATAGTTGTACTGACTGTGATATGTGGTCTTAGTTGTACTGACTGTGATATAACTGTGATATGTGGTCTTAGTTGTACTGATGTGGTCTATACTGACTGTGATATGTGGTCTTAGTTGTACTGACTGTGATATGTGGTCTTAGTTGTACTGACTGTGATATGTGGTCTTAGTTGTACTGACTGTGATATGTGGTCTTAGTTGTACTGACTGTGATATGTGGTCTTAGTTGTACTGACTGTGATATGTGGTCTTATAACTGTGATATGTGGTCTTAGTTGTACTGACTGTGATATGTGGTCTTAGTTGTACTGACTATAACTGTGATATGTGGTCTTAGTTGTACTGACTGTGATATGTGGTCTTAGTTGTACTTACTGTGTTGATATGTGGTCTTAGTTGTACTGTGATATGTGGTCTTAGTTGTACTGACTATAACTGTGATATGTGGTCTTAGTTGTACTGACTATAACTGTACTGACTATAATGATATGTGGTCTTAGTTGTGACTGATGTGGTCTAGTTGTAACTGTGATATGTGGTCTTAGTTGTACTGACTGTGATATGTGGTCTTAGTTGTACTGACTGTGATATGTGGTCTTAGTTGTACTGACTGTGATATGTGGTCTTAGTTGTACTGACTATAACTATACTGACTGTGATATGTGGTCTTAGTTGTACTGACTACTGTGATATGTGGTCTTAGTTGTACTGACTGATATGTGGTCTTATAACTGTGATATGTGGTCTTAGTTGTACTGACTGTGATATGTGGTCTTAGTTGTACTGACTGTGATATAACTGTGATATGTGGTCTTAGTTGTACTGACTGTGATATGTGGTCTTAGTTGTACTGACTGTGATATGTGGTCTTAGTTGTACTGACTGTGATATGTGGTCTTAGTTGTACTGACTATAACTGTGATATGTGGTCTTAGTTGTACTGACTGTGATATGTGGTCTTAGTTGTACTGACTATAACTGTGATATGTGGTCTTAGTTGTACTGACTATGTGATATGTGGTCTTAGTTGTACTGACTATAACTGTGATATGTGGTCTTAGTTGTACTGACTGTGATATGTGGTCTTAGTTGTACTGACTATTGTGATATGTGGTCTTAGTTGTACTGACTGTGATATGTGGTCTTAGTTGTACTGACTGTGATATGTGGTCTTAGTTGTACTGACTATAACTGTGATATGTGGTCTTAGTTGTACTGACTATAACTGTGATATTGGTCTTAGTTGACTATAACTGTGATATGTGGTCTTAGTTGTACTGACTGTGATATGTGGTCTTAGTTGTACTGACTGTGATATGTGGTTTTAGTTGTACTGACTGTGATATGTGGTCTTAGTTGTACTGACTGTGATATGTCTTACTGTCTATAGTTGTACTGACTGACTGTGATATGTGGTCTTAGTTGTACTGACTGTGATATGTGGTCTTAGTTGTACTGACTGTGATATGTGGTCTTAGTTGTACTGACTATAACTGTGATATGTGGTCTTAGTTGTACTGACTGTGATATGTGGTCTTAGTTTGTACTGACTGTGATATGTGGTCTTAGTTGTACTGACTGTGATATGTGGTCTTAGTTGTATGACTGTGTGGTCTTAGTTGTACTGACTATAACTGTGATATGTGGTCTTAGTTGTACTGACTGTGATATGTGGTCTTAGTTGTACTGACTGTGATATGTGGTCTTGTTGGTCTTAGTTGTACTGACTATAACTGTGATATGTGGTCTTAGTTGTACTGACTGTGATATGTGGTCTTAGTTGTACTGACTATAACTGTGATATGTGGTCTTAGTTGTACTGACTATAACTGTGATATGTGGTCTTAGTTGTACTGACTATAACTGTGATATGTGGTCTTAGTTGTACTGATATGTGGTTTTAGTTGTAACTGTGATATGTGGTCTTAGTTGTACTGACTATAACTGTGATATGTGGTCTTAGTTGTACTGACTGTGATATGTGGTCTTAGTTGTACTGACTATAACTGTGATATGTGGTCTTAGTTGTACTACTGACTGTGATATGTGGTCTTAGTTGTACTGACTGTGATATGTGGTCTTAGTTGTACTGACTGTGATATGTGGTCTTAGTTGTACTGACTATAACTGTGATATGTGGTCTTAGTTGTACTGACTGTGATATGTGGTCTTAGTTGTACTGACTATGACTGTGATATGTGGTCTTAGTTGTATGACTGTGATATGTGGTCTTAGTTGTACTGACTGTGATATGTGGTCTTAGTTGTACTGACTGTGATATGTGGTCTTAGTTGTACTGACTGTGATATGTGGTCTTAGTTGTACTGACTATAACTGTGATATGTGGTCTTAGTTGTACTGACTATAGTTGTACTGTGATATGTGGTCTTAGTTGTACTGACTGTGATATGTGGTCTTAGTTGTACTGACTGTGATATGTGGTCTTAGTTGTACTGACTGTGATATGTGGTCTTAGTTGTACTGACTGTGATATGTGGTCTTAGTTGTACTGACTGTGATATGTGGTCTTAGTTGTACTGACTGTGATATGTGGTCTTAGTTGTACTGACTATGGTCTGTGATATGTGGTCTTAGTTGTACTGACTATAACTGTGATATGTGGTCTTAGTTGTACTGACTATAACTGTGATATGTGGTCTTAGTTGTACTGACTATAACTGTGATATGTGGTCTTAGTTGTACTGACTGTGATATGTGGTCTTAGTTGTACTGACTGTGATATGTGGTCTTAGTTGACTGACTGTGATATGGTCTTAGTTGTACTGACTATGATATGTGGTCTTAGTTGTACTGACTGTGATATGTGGTCTTAGTTGTACTGACTATAACTGTGATATGTGGTCTTAGTTGTACTGACTATAACTGTGATATGTGGTCTTAGTTGTACTGACTGTGATATGTGGTCTTAGTTGTACTGACTGTGATATGTGGTCTTAGTTGTACTGACTATAACTGTGATATGTGGTCTTAGTTGTACTGACTATAACTGTGATATGTGGTCTTAGTTGTACTGACTGTGATATGTGGTCTTAGTTGTACTGACTATAACTGTGATATGTGGTCTTAGTTGTACTGACTGTGATATGTGGTCTTAGTTGTACTGACTATAACTGTGATATGTGGTCTTAGTTGTACTGACTGTGATATGTGGTCTTAGTTGTACTGACTGTGATATGTGGTCTTAGTTGTACTGACTGTGATATGTGGTTTTAGTTGTACTGACTATAACTGTGATATGTGGTCTTAGTTGTACTGACTGTGATATGTGGTCTTAGTTGTACTGACTATAACTGTGATATGTGGTCTTAGTTGTACTGACTGTGAAATGTTGTCTTAGTTGTACTGACTATAACTGTGATATGTGGTCTTAGTTGTACTGACTGTGATATGTGGTCTTAGTTGTACTGACTGTGATATGTGGTCTTAGTTGTACTGACTGTGATATGTGGTCTTAGTTGTACTGACTGTGATATGTGGTCTTAGTTGTACTGACTGTGATATGTGGTCTTAGTTGTACTGACTGTGATATGTGGTTTTAGTTGTTGATATGTGGTCTGACTATAACTGTGATATGTGGTCTTAGTTGTACTGACTATAACTGTGATATGTGGTCTTAGTTGTACTGACTATAACTGTGATATGTGGTCTTAGTTGTACTGACTGTGATATGTGGTCTTAGTTGTACTGACTATAACTGTGATATGTGGTCTTAGTTGTACTGACTGTGATATGTGGTCTTAGTTGTACTGACTGTGATATGTGGTCTTAGTTGTTGTAACTGTGATATGATATGTGGTCTTAGTTGTACTGACTATAACTGTGATATGTGGTCTTAGTTGTACTGACTATGTGGTCTTAACTGTAATATGTGGTCTTAGTTGTACTGACTATAACTGTGATATGTGGTCTTAGTTGTACTGACTGTGATATGTGGTCTTAGTTGTACTGATGTGGTCTGTTGTACTGACTGTGGTTTAGTTGTACTGACTGTGATATGTGGTCTTAGTTGTACTGACTGTGATATGTGGTCTTAGTTGTACTGACTATAACTGTGATATGTGGTCTTAGTTGTACTGACTGTGAAATGTTGTCTTAGTTGTACTGACTATAACTGTGATATGTGGTCTTAGTTGTACTGACTGTGATATGTGGTCTTAGTTGTACTGACTGTGATATGTGGTCTTAGTTGTACTGACTGTGATATGTGGTCTTAGTTGTACTGACTATAACTGTGATATGTGGTCTTAGTTGTACTGACTGTGATATGTGGTCTTAGTTGTACTGACTGTGATATGTGGTCTTAGTTGTACTGACTATAACTGTGATATGTGGTCTTAGTTGTACTGACTATAACTGTGATATGTGGTCTTAGTTGTACTGACTGTGATATGTGGTCTTAGTTGTACTGACTATAACTGTGATATTTGGTCTTAGTTGTACTGACTGTGATATGTGGTCTTAGTTGTACTGACTGTGATATGTGGTCTTAGTTGTACTGACTATAACTGTGATATGTGGTCTTAGTTGTACTGACTATAACTGTGATATGTGGTCTTAGTTGTACTGACTATAACTGTGATATGTGGTCTTAGTTGTACTGACTGTGATATGTGGTCTTAGTTGTACTGACTGTGATATGTGGTTTTAGTTGTACTGACTGTGATATGTGGTCTTAGTTGTACTGACTGTGATATGTGGTCTTAGTTGTACTGACTGTGATATGTGGTCTTAGTTGTACTGACTGTGATATGTGGTCTTAGTTGTACTGACTATAACTGTGATATGTGGTCTTAGTTGTACTGACTGTGATATGTGGTCTTAGTTGTACTGACTATAACTGTGATATGTGGTCTTAGTTGTACTGACTATAACTGTGATATGTGGTTTTAGTTGTACTGACTGTGATATGTGGTCTTAGTTGACTATAACTGTGATATGTGTTCTTATAACTGTGATATGTGGTCTTAGTTGTACTGACTATAACTGTGATATGTGGTCTTAGTTGTACTGACTGTGATATGTGGTCTTAGTTGTACTGACTGTGATATGTGGTCTTAGTTGTACTGACTGTGATATGTAGTTGTCTTAGTTGTACTGACTGTGATATGTGGTCTTAGTTGTACTGACTATAACTGTGATATGTGGTCTTAGTTGTACTGACTGTGATATGTGGTCTTAGTTGTACTGACTATAACTGTGATATTTGGTCTTAGTTGTACTGACTGTGATATGGGGTCTTAGTTGTACTGACTGTGATATGTGGTCTTAGTTGTACTGACTGTGATATGTGGTCTTAGTTGTACTGATGTGGTCTTATAACTGTGATATGTGGTCTTAGTTGTACTGACTATAACTGTGATATGTGGTCTTAGTTGTACTGACTATAACTGTGATATGTGGTCTTAGTTGTACTGACTATAACTGTGATATGTGGTCTTAGTTGTACTGACTATAACTGTGATATGTGGTCTTAGTTGTACTGACTGTGATATGTGGTCTTAGTTGTACTGACTGTGATATGTGGTTTTAGTTGTACTGACTGTGATATGTGGTCTTAGTTGTACTGACTGTGATATGTGGTCTTAGTTGTACTGACTGTGATATGTGGTCTTAGTTGTACTGACTGTGATATGTGGTCTTAGTTGTACTGACTATAACTGTGATATGTGGTCTTAGTTGTACTGACTGTGATATGTGGTCTTAGTTGTACTGACTATAACTGTGATATGTGGTCTTAGTTGTACTGACTATAACTGTGATATGTGGTCTTAGTTGTACTGACTGTGATATGTGGTCTTAGTTGTACTGACTATAACTGTGATATGTGGTCTTAGTTGTACTGACTATAACTGTGATATGTGGTTTTAGTTGTACTGACTGTGATATGTGGTCTTAGTTGTACTGACTGTGATATGTGGTCTTAGTTGTACTGACTGTGATATGTGGTCTTAGTTGTACTGACTGTGATATGTGGTCTTAGTTGTACTGACTATAACTGTGATATGTGGTCTTAGTTGTACTGACTGTGATATGTGGTCTTAGTTGTACTGACTATAACTGTGATATGTGGTCTTAGTTGTACTGACTGTGATATGTGGTCTTAGTTGTACTGACTATAACTGTGATATGTGGTCTTAGTTGTACTGACTATAACTGTGATATGTGGTCTTAGTTGTACTGACTGATGTGGTCTTAGTTGTACTGACTGTGATATGTGGTCTTAGTTGTACTGACTATAACTGTGATATGTGGTCTTAGTTGTACTGACTATAACTGTGAAATGTTGTCTTAGTTGTACTGACTATAACTGTGATATGTGGTCTTAGTTGTACTGACTGTGATATGTGGTCTTAGTTGTACTGACTGTGATATGTGGTCTTAGTTGTACTGACTGTGATATGTGGTCTTAGTTGTACTGACTGTGATATGTGGTCTTAGTTGTACTGACTATAACTGTGATATGTGGTCTTAGTTGTACTGACTGTGATATGTGGTTTTAGTTGTACTGACTATAACTGTGATATTTGGTCTTAGTTGTACTGACTGTGATATGCGGTCTTAGTTGTACTGACTGTGATATGTGGTCTTAGTTGTACTGACTGTGATATGTGGTCTTAGTTGTACTGACTATAACTGTGATATGTGGTCTTAGTTGTACTGACTATAACTGTGATATGTGGTCTTAGTTGTACTGACTATAACTGTGATATGTGGTCTTAGTTTTACTGACTGTGATATGTGGTCTTAGTTGTACTGACTGTGATATGTGGTTTTAGTTGTACTGACTGTGATATGTGGTCTTAGTTGTACTGACTGTGATATGTGGTCTTAGTTGTACTGACTGTGATATGTGGTCTTAGTTGTACTGACTGTGATATGTGGTCTTAGTTGTACTGACTATAACTGTGATATGTGGTCTTAGTTGTACTGACTGTGATATGTGGTCTTAGTTGTACTGACTATAACTGTGATATGTGGTCTTAGTTGTACTGACTATAACTGTGATATGTGGTCTTAGTTGTACTGACTGTGATATGTGGTCTTAGTTGTACTGACTATAACTGTGATATGTGGTCTTAGTTGTACTGACTGTGATATGTGGTCTTAGTTGTACTGACTATAACTGTGATATGTGGTCTTAGTTGTACTGACTGTGATATGTGGTCTTAGTTGTACTGACTGTGATATGTGGTCTTAGTTGTGCTGACTGTGATATGTGGTTTTAGTTGTACTGACTATAACTGTGATATGTGGTCTTAGTTGTACTGACTGTGATATGTGGTCTTAGTTGTACTGACTATAACTGTGATATGTGGTCTTAGTTGTACTGACTGTGAAATGTTGTCTTAGTTGTACTGACTATAACTGTGATATGTGGTCTTAGTTGTACTGACTGTGATATGTGGTCTTAGTTGTACTGACCGTGATATGTGGTCTTAGTTCTACTGACTGTGATATGTGGTCTTAGTTGTACTGACTGTGATATGTGGTCTTAGTTGTACTGACTGTGATATGTGGTCTTAGTTGTACTGACTGTGATATGTGGTCTTAGTTGTACTGACTATAACTGTGATATGTGGTCTTAGTTGTACTGACTATAACTGTGATATGTGGTCTTAGTTGTACTGACTATAACTGTGATATGTGGTCTTAGTTGTACTGACTGTGATATGTGGTATTAGTTGTACTGACTATAACTGTGATATTTGGTCTTAGTTGTACTGACTGTGATATGCGGTCTTAGTTGTACTGACTGTGATATGTGGTCTTAGTTGTACTGACTGTGATATGTGGTCTTAGTTGTACTGACTGTGATATGTGGTCTTAGTTGTACTGACTATAACTGTGATGTGGTCTTATACTATAACTGTGATATGTGGTCTTAGTTGTACTGACTGTGATATGTGGTCTTAGTTGTACTGACTGTGATATGTGGTCTTAGTTGTACTGACTATAACTGTGATATGTGGTTTTAGTTGTACTGACTGTGATATGTGGTCTTAGTTGTACTGACTGTGATATGTGGTCTTAGTTGTACTGACTATAACTGTGATATGTGGTCTTAGTTGTACTGACTGTGAAATGTTGTCTTAGTTGTACTGACTATAACTGTGATATGTGGTCTTAGTTGTACTGACTGTGATATGTGGTCTTAGTTGTACTGACTGTGATATGTGGTCTTAGTTGTACTGACTGTGATATGTGGTCTTAGTTGTACTGACTATAACTGTGATATGTGGTCTTAGTTGTACTGACTGTGATATGTGGTCTTAGTTGTACTGACTGTGATATGTGGTCTTAGTTGTACTGACTATAACTGTGATATGTGGTCTTAGTTGTACTGACTATAACTGTGATATGTGGTCTTAGTTGTACTGACTGTGATATGTGGTCTTAGTTGTACTGACTGTGATATGTGGTCTTAGTTGTACTGACTGTGATATGTGGTCTTAGTTGTACTGACTATAACTGTGATATGTGGTCTTAGTTGTACTGACTGTGATATGTGGTCTTAGTTGTACTGACTGTGATATGTGGTCTTAGTTGTACTGACTGTGATATGTGGTCTTAGTTGTACTGACTATAACTGTGATATGTGGTCTTAGTTGTACTGACTGTGATATGTGGTCTTAGTTGACTATACTGACTGTGATATGTGGTCTTAGTTGTACTGACTGTGATATGTGGTCTTAGTTGTACTGACTGTGATATGTGGTCTTAGTTGTACTGACTATAACTGTGATATTTGGTCTTAGTTGTACTGACTGTGATATGCGGTCTTAGTTGTACTGACTGTGATATGTGGTCTTAGTTGTACTGACTGTGATATGTGGTCTTAGTTGTACTGACTATAACTGTGATATGTGGTCTTAGTTGTACTGACTGTGATATGTGGTCTTAGTTGTACTGACTGTGATATGTGGTCTTAGTTGTACTGACTATAACTGTGATATGTGGTCTTAGTTGTACTGACTATAACTGTGATATGTGGTCTTAGTTGTACTGACTATAACTGTGATATGTGGTCTTAGTTGTACTGACTGTGATATGTGGTCTTAGTTGTACTGACTGTGATATGTGGTTTTAGTTGTACTGACTGTGATATGTGGTCTTAGTTGTACTGACTGTGATATGTGGTCTTAGTTGTACTGACTATAACTGTGATATGTGGTCTTAGTTGTACTGACTGTGATATGTGGTCTTAGTTGTACTGACTGTGATATGTGGTCTTAGTTGTACTGACTATAACTGTGATATGTGGTCTTAGTTGTACTGACTGTGATATGTGGTCTTAGTTGTACTGACTATAACTGTGATATGTGGTCTTAGTTGTACTGACTATAACTGTGATATGTGGTCTTAGTTGTACTGACTGTGATATGTGGTCTTAGTTGTACTGACTATAACTGTGATATGTGGTCTTAGTTGTACTGACTGTGATATGTGGTCTTAGTTGTACTGACTATAACTGTGATATGTGGTCTTAGTTGTACTGACTGTGAAATGTTGTCTTAGTTGTACTGACTATAACTGTGATATGTGGTCTTAGTTGTACTGACTGTGATATGTGGTCTTAGTTGTACTGACTGTGATATGTGGTCTTAGTTGTGCTGACTGTGATATGTGGTTTTAGTTGTACTGACTATAACTGTGATATGTGGTCTTAGTTGTACTGACTGTGATATGTGGTCTTAGTTGTACTGACTATAACTGTGATATGTGGTCTTAGTTGTACTGACTGTGAAATGTGGTTTTAGTTGTACTGACTGTGATATGTGGTCTTAGTTGTACTGACTATAACTGTGATATGTTGTCTTAGTTGTACTGACTGTGATATGTGGTCTTAGTTGTACTGACTATAACTGTGATATGTTGTCTTAGTTGTACTGACTATAACTGTGATATGTGGTCTTAGTTGTACTGACTGTGATATGTGGTCTTAGTTGTACTGACTGTGATATGTGGTCTTAGTTCTACTGACTGTGATATGTGGTCTTAGTTGTACTGACTGTGATATGTGGTCTTAGTTGTACTGACTGTGATATGTGGTCTTAGTTGTACTGACTATAACTGTGATATGTGGTCTTAGTTGTACTGACTGTGATATGTGGTCTTAGTTGTACTGACTATAACTGTGATATGTGGTCTTAGTTGTACTGACTGTGATATGTGGTCTTAGTTGTACTGACTATAACTGTGATATGTGGTCTTAGTTGTACTGACTGTGATATGTGGTCTTAGTTGTACTGACTGTGATATGTGGTCTTAGTTGTACTGACTGTGATATGTGGTCTTAGTTGTACTGACTGTGATATGTGGTCTTAGTTGTACTGACTGTGATATGTGGTCTTAGTTGTACAGACTGTGATATGTGGTCTTAGTTGTACTGACTATAACTGTGATATGTGGTCTTAGTTGTACTGACTGTGATATGTGGTCTTAGTTGTACTGACTATAACTGTGATATGTGGTCTTAGTTGTACTGACTATAACTGTGATATGTGGTCTTAGTTGTACTGACTGTGATATGTGGTCTTAGTTGTACTGACTATAACTGTGATATGTGGTCTTAGTTGTACTGACTGTGATATGTGGTCTTAGTTGTACTGACTGTGATATGTGGTCTTAGTTGTACTGACTATAACTGTGATATGTGGTCTTAGTTGTACTGACTGTGATATGTGGTCTTAGTTGTACTGACTGTGATATGTGGTCTTACTGACTGTGTATGTGGTCTTGACTATAACTGTGATATGTGGTCTTAGTTGTACTGACTGTGATATGTGGTCTTAGTTGTACTGACTGTGATATGTGGTCTTAGTTGTACTGACTGTGATATGTGGTCTTAGTTGTACTGACTGTGATATGTGGTCTTAGTTGTACTGACTATAACTGTGATATGTGGTCTTAGTTGTACTGACTATAACTGTGATATGTGGTCTTAGTTGTACTGACTGTGATATGTGGTCTTAGTTGTACTGACTATAACTGTGATATGTGGTCTTAGTTGTACTGACTGTGATATGTGGTCTTAGTTGTACTGACTGTGATATGTGGTCTTAGTTGTACTGACTGTGATATGTGGTCTTAGTTGTACTGACTATAACTGTGATATGTGGTCTTAGTTGTACTGACTGTGATATGTGGTCTTAGTTGTACTGACTATAACTGTGATATGTGGTCTTAGTTGTACTGACTGTGATATGTGGTCTTAGTTGTACTGACTATAACTGTGATATGTGGTCTTAGTTGTACTGACTGTGAAATGTTGTCTTAGTTGTACTGACTGTGATATGTGGTCTTAGTTGTACTGACTGTGATATGTGGTCTTAGTTTTACCGACTGACTATCACCTTAGTTGACTGGAAGTTGGTCTGCATTAGAGTGTCTGTTAAATGAATAAAAGGTCAATGTAAAATGGAACTGATTAGTTTAGTTTTTTGATGTTACTCTGTGTCTGTCACTCTGCAGGAGCCCCGGGGCCCCATGGAGGTGTTGGATCGCCTCACCTGCTCTCCTCCTCTCCTTGCTCCTCCCCCTTCCAGGTGTGGCCTCTCTCTCCCCCGGACTACAACTGCAGCCGGCCGACACACACACCCCTACATCGCTACAGTAACCTCCCCGAGCCTTTCCCCTCTCCTACGTCGCGAGGACCGTCAGCCTATGACAGCGAAGGATTCTGCTCTATGTCCCTCCCTCCCTCTCAGATTGGCTATCTACAAAACCCTGCCCACCAGGGTTACGGAAGTCTCCGCCTCCACTCCCCCCCTTACGGTCTCTACGGTTACACCTTCCCCCCCTCCCCCCGCCTCATTGCCAGCCCAGACAAGATGGCGGCTGCTTCTGCCGCTGCAGCCAATCAGAACCCTTTTCTCGGCTCCTCACCCAGCGGAACCCTGGCGGACAGTCTGGGCATGCTCAGTGGAGGCCAGCATGCCAACTTCCTGTTTGACTCTCGGACGCTGGGAATGGCTGGCAGCCAGTCAGGGGGAGGGGCTTCACAGGTCACTACCCACATGGGCTGAGAAATACTCCGACCCTGACCCCCAGGGTTGCTTTCGCAAATAGCTGCTTCTCCGGGTAGGACATGGGTTTGGAACTCTGGAATAAATCACCAGCCAATGAGGTTTGATGAGACATCTCACGGACCTATGAGGAGACAGAGAGAGATGGAGAGAGAGAGAGGAAACAGAGCGAGACAGCTTTGGTGACGTTTGTGTGAGCGCTAAGAAAGATAAAGAGAGAACGTCAAACTCCGCTGACTAATGGGATATTGTTGTTGTTGTTGTTGTTTGTAAGTATGTTATTAAAGGACTAAATAAACAGAAGCTTCTGAGAGACTGAAACAGCTGCGTTGGAGGAGATCTGGGGGTCTGATACAAGTCTGGAGACCTGAGAGAATAAACACACCCACCAACAAGCCCCGGAGCTGGAGATTCAACATCTGGAAGAATCGGGAAATAAACACTACGAACACTTCAGCACCTGTGGTTTCCTATACAGCGTCTCTGAACAGTTATAACCTCACACAGCTCCTAGGAACAGAGTTGACACAGTGACAGGTCTCCTATACAGCGTCTCTCAACAGTTATAACCTCACACAGCTCTTAGGAACAGAGTTGACACAGTGAGAGGTCTCCTATACAGCGTCTCTGAACAGTTATAACCTCACACAGCTCCTAGGAACAGAGTTGACACAGTGAGAGGTCTCCTATACAGCGTCTCTGAACAGTTATAACCTCACACAGCTCCTAGGAACAGAGTTGACACAGTGAGAGGTCTCCTATACAGCGTCTCTGAACAGTTATAACCTCACACAGCTCCTAGGAACAGAGTTGACACAGTGAGAGGTCTCCTATACAGCGTCTCTGAACAGTTATAACCTCACACAGCTCCTAGGAACAGAGTTGACAGTGAGAGGTCTCCTATACAGCGTCTCTGAACAGTTATAACCTCACACAGCTCCTAGGAACAGAGTTGACAGTGAGAGGTCTCCTATACAGCGTCTCTGAACAGTTATAACCTCACACAGCTCCTAGGAACAGAGTTGACAGTGAGAGGTCTCCTATACAGCGTCTCTGAACAGTTATAACCTCACACAGCTCCTAGGAACAGAGTTGACAGTGAGAGGTCTCCTATACAGCGTCTCTGAACAGTTATAACCTCACACAGCTCCTAGGAACAGAGTTGACACAGTGAGAGGTCTCCTATACAGCGTCTCTGAACAGTTATAACCTCACACAGCTCCTAGGAACAGAGTTGACACAGTGAGAGGTCTCCTATACAGCGTCTCTGAACAGTTATAACCTCACACAGCTCCTAGGAACAGAGTTGACAGTGAGAGGTCTCCTATACAGCGTCTCTGAACAGTTATAACCTCACACAGCTCCTAGGAACAGAGTTGACAGTGAGAGGTCCTACAGCGTCTCTGAACAGTTATAACCTCACACAGCTCCTAGGAACAGAGTTGACAGTGAAAGGATACAGCGTCTCTGAACAGTTCAACCTCACACAGCTCTAGGAACAGAGTTGACACAGTGAGAGGTCTCCTATACAGCGTCTCTGAACAGTTATAACCTCACACAGCTCCTAGGAACAGAGTTGACAGTGAGAGGTCTCCTATACAGCGTCTCTGAACAGTTATAACCTCACACAGAGTTGACAGTGAGAGGCCTACTGATATATATGAATGTTGTTATAAAGGTCTGTATTCCCATGCCAAAGATACAGTGTCAGTCAATCTGCAATGTTTCCCTATTCCTTATGTAGTGCACTTCTCCTGGCTGCAAACCTATAAAGCAGCCCTATGAAGCTCTGGCCTAAAGTAGTGCACTATATAGGGAATAGGACTCTGGCCTAAAGTAGTGCACTATATAGGGAATAGGACTCTGGCCTAAAGTAGTGCACTATATAGGGAATAGGACTCTGGCCTAAAGTAGAGCACTATATAGGGAATAGGACTCTGGCCTAAAGTAGAGCACTATATAGGGAATAGGACTCTGGCCTAAAGTAGAGCACTATATAGGGAATAGGACTCTGGCCTAAAGTAGAGCACTATAGAGGGAATAGGACTCTGGCCTAAAGTAGTGCACTATATAGGGAATAGGACTCTGGCCTAAAGTAGTGCACTATATAGGGAATAGGACTCTGGCCTAAAGTAGAGCACTATATAGGGAATAGGACTCTGGCCTAAAGTAGTGCACTATATAGGGAATAGGGCTTACATCACACGTTGTGTGTGTGGCATGTTTTAACTATTTGACATAAAGGTGTCATAACTGCTTATAACCTTTATACATAATGAACTGTGTTAATGGTGGGTCATGTGACCTAACGCACTTACTGCCAACACACACACATGCACGCACGCACACACACACACACACACACACACACACACACACACACACACACACACACACACACACACACACACACACACACACACACACACACACACACACACACACATTTCCTGCCAACCCACAGCGTTCTGCCTGGCCTCTGTCTATGACGGACAAGCAGCTTCATGAGCCAAAAAAAACAATAAAAAGTATAATATTATTACACACTAACCATCAGAGAACCTGTTTCACACAGATCCTTTTTGTAATATATCAAGCATCAAATATGTGTGAGTGAGAGAGAGAGAAATATGTGTGTGTGTGTGTGTATGAATCTCAGAAACAGAAGTCCAAACCCTTGTAAACAGAACATTTCAAAGGTTAAAGGTTAAGGTTTGGGAAGGCTTAAAACGAAAAGGCAACAAATGTAAAACAAGTGTCTATCTGCTGAACACGCGGAGCCATAAACCAAGCAGCCTGAAATATAAACACAACATGCAACAATTAAAAAAATGTTATTCAGTTAATGTAAGGAAATCAATCAATTGAAATAAATAAATTAGGCCCTAATCTATGGATTTGAATACTGGGCAAGAGCGCAGCCGTTGGTGTGCCTGGGAGGGCATATGAGCCAGGCCCACCCACTGGGGAGCCAGGCTCAGGCAATCAGATTTAGTTTTTCCCACAAAAGGGCTTCATTAAAGAGACAAATTCTCCTTAGTTTCATCAGCTGTCCGGGTGGTTGGTCTCAGAAGAACCCACAGGTGAAGATGCCTGATGTGGAGATCCGGGGCTGGTGTGGTTACACGTGGTTTGTGGTTGTGAGGTCAGTTGGATGTACTGCCAAATTCTCAAAAAGGATGCTGGAGGCGGCTTATGGTAGAGAATATTAATTTCTCTGGCAACATGGTGGACATTCCTGCAGTCAGCGTTCCAATTACACACACCCTAAAATCTTAAGACATCTGTGGCATTGTGTTGTGTGACAACATTGCACATTTGAGAGTGAACTTTTATTGTCCCAGCACAAGGTGCACCTGTGTAATGACCATGCTGTTTATAATCAGCTTCTGGATATGCTGCAACTGACAGGTGGATGAATCATCTTGGCAAAGATAGGGATGTAAACAGGGATGTGAGCACATTTTTCACAACATTTGAGAGAAATAGGCTTTCTGTACATGTGGAAACATTCTGGGATCTTTTATTTCAGCTCATGAAACATGGGACCAACACTTACCATGTTTCATTTATATTGTTGTTCCGTAGACATATGAGGACAGTGAGGTCCGGACCTTCGTCATTTTTTCAAATTTGAAAAAAATACAGATATATATAAAAAAATATATATATTTTGTAAATAAACAATAAAGAAAATCAATTTTGGGTCATCTACATATGGATCATTTTATAAAAACACTTTTCTTCTTCATATGACGGAGTTCTAATCGTGTCGCTTTGTGAAAACTTGCAGTCGGCTCACTAGAGAAATAGGCAAAACTAGAGACGCTGCTGACAGTGTGTTAGTGAGATGCAGGACAAAGGCCACATTTAAAACCATACAGTAAAACTCCTGCCATGTCTACAGATATCCCCCAAATAACTAAAAACCCTCTCAGAGAATGGTAGGATTACTTACTTACAGCTAGAAGGATGAAGTAAGAAGCCAACATTACACAGAGCCAATCTCAGCAGGACAAAACAAAATAGGCATAATAATGCCTTCAGGAGGAAGCTGAGGAGACAGAGAGTGAGAGAGGAAGCAAGCAAAGAGAGAGGCTAGTACAGTGGTCACCAAACTTGGGGTCGGGGTCTGATGTGCGGTCCCATGAGAAAATATGTACTAATCTTATCAAACAGGTTAGGAACTTAAAAAGAGAAGATATGTTTCAATGTGAAAATCTCAACAGGACCTATCTTCCCTATAGATCCTACATTACAATACAACCACTGTATGTTACAATATGAACATCTCCACAGGACCTATCCTCCCTATAGACCTACATTACAATACAACCACTGTATGTTACAATATGAACATCTCCACAGGACCTATCCTCCCTATAGACCTACATTACAATACAACCACTGTATGTTACAATATGAACATCTCCACAGGACCTATCCTCCCTATAGACTTACA
>NC_088419.1:953344-978344 GCF_034236695.1 Oncorhynchus nerka
GTAGCTGCTGCCTTGGCAGGAACTAATGGGGATCCATAATAAACCCCAGGAAGAGTAGCTTCTGCCTTGACAGGAACTAATGGGGATCCATAATAAACCCCAGGAAGAGTAGCTGCTGCCTTGGCAGGAACCAATGGGGATCCACAATAAATACAAATAGAACGATAGACAGCTGTTGTACACATCACTTTATCGTTCTAATAGACACATCTACTTGCCTCCCCAGTCAGTCCTCTATAACCACTAGGTTACCTGTCTCCCTAGACAGTCCTCTATAACCACTAGGTTACCTGTCTCCCCAGAAAGTCCTCTATAACCACTAGGTTACCTGTCTCCCTAGACAGTCCTATATAACCACTAGGTTACCTGTCTCCCCAGACAGTCCTCTATAACCACTAGGTTACCTGTCTCCCCAGACAGTCCTCTATAACCACTAGGTTACCTGTCTCCCCAGACAGTCCTCTATAACCACTAGTATTCCTGTCTCCCCAGACAGACCTCTCTAACCACTAGGTTACCTGTCTCCCCAGTCAGTCCTCTATAACCACTAGGTTACCTGTCTCCCTAGACAGTCCTCTATAACCACTAGGTTACCTGTCTCCCCAGACAGTCCTCTCTAACCACTAGTATTCCTGTCTCTCCCGTCAGTCCTCTATAACCACTAGGTTACCTGTCTCCCCAGACAGTCCTCTCTAACCACTAGGTTACCTGTCTCCCCAGACAGTCCTCTATAACCACTAGGTTACCTGTCTCCCCAGACAGTCCTCTATAACCACTAGGATTCCTGTCTCCCCAGACAGTCCTCTATAACCACTAGGTTACCTGTCTCCCTAGACAGTCCTCTATAACCACTAGGTTACCTGTCTCCCCAGTCAGTCCTCTATAACCACTAGGTTACCTGTCTCCCTAGACAGTCCTCTATGACCACTAGGTTACCTGTCTCCCTAGACAGTCCTCTATAACCACTAGGTTACCTGTCTCCCCCGACAGTCCTCTCTAACAACTAGGTTACCTGTCTCCCCAGACAGTCCTCTATAACCACTAGGTTACCTGTCTCCCCAGACAGACCTCTCTAACCACAAGGTTACCTGTCTCCCCCGTCAGTCCTCTATAACCACTAGGTTACCTGTCTCCCCAGTCAGTCCTCTATAACCACTAGGTTACCTGTCTCCCCACTCAGTCCTCTATAACCACTAGGTTACCTGTCTCCCCCGTCAGTCCTCTATAACCACTAGGTTACCTGTCTCCCTAGACAGTCCTCTCTAACCACTAGGTTACCTGTCTCCCCAGATAGTCCTCTATAACCACTAGGTTACCTGTCTCCCTAGACAGTCCTCTATAACCACTAGGTTACCTGTCTCCCCAGTCAGTCCTCTCTAACCACTAGGTTACCTGTCTCCCCAGACAGTCCTCTATAACCACTAGGTTACCTGTCTCCCCAGACAGACCTCTCTAACCACTAGGTTACCTGTCTCCCCTGTCAGTCCTCTATAACCACTAGGTTACCTGTCTCCCCAGTCAGTCCTCTATAACCACTAGGTTACCTGTCTCCCCTGACAGTCCTCTATAACCACTAGGTTACCTGTCTCCCCAGACATTCCTCTATAACCACTAGGTTACCTGTCTCCCCACTCAGTCCTCTATAACCACTAGGTTACCTGTCTCCCCAGACAGTCCTCTATAACCGCTAGGTTACCTGTCTCCCCAGACAGTCCTCTATAACCACTAGTAATCCTGTCTCCCCAGACAGTCCTCTCTAACCACTAGGTTACCTGTCTCCCCCGTCAGTCCTCTATAACCACTAGGTTACCTGTCTCCCCAGACAGTCCTCTATAACCACTAGGTTACCTGTCTCCCCAGACAGTCCTCTATAACCACTAGGTTACCTGTCTCCCCAGACAGTCCTCTATAACCACTAGGTTACCTGTCTCCCCTGACAGTCCTCTATAACCACTAGGTTACCTGTCTCCCCAGACAGTCCTCTATAACCACTGGGTTACCCGTCTCCCCAGAAAGTTCTATATAACCACTAGGTTACCTGTCTCCCCAGACAGTTCTCTATAACCACTAGGTTACCTGTCTCCCCCGACAGTCCTCTCTAACCACTAGGTTACCTGTCTCCCCAGACAGTCCTCTCTAACCACTAGGTTACCTGTCTCCCCTGACAGTCCTCTACAACCACTAGGTTACCTGTCTCCCTAGACAGTCCTCTATAACCACTAGTATTCCTGTCTCCCCTGACAGTCCTATATAACCACTAGGTTACCTGTCTCCCCAGACAGTTCTCTATAACCACTAGGTTACCTGTCTCCCCAGACAGTTCTCTATAACCACTAGGTTACCTGTCTCCCCCGACAGTCCTCTATAACCACAAGGTTACCTGTCTCCCAGACAGTCCTCTATAACCACTAGGTTACCTGTCTCCCCAGACAGTCCTCTATAACCACTAGGTTACCTGTCTCCCCAGACAGTCCTCTATAACCACTAGGTTACCTGTCTCCCCACTCAGTCCTTTATAACCACTAGGTTACCTGTCTCCCCAGACAGTCCTCTCTAACCACTAGTATTCCTGTCTCCCCCGTCAGTCCTCTATAACCACTAGGTTACCTGTCTCCCCAGTCAGTCCTCTATAACCACTAGGTTACCTGTCTCCCCACTCAGTCCTCTATAACCACTAGGTTACCTGTCTCCCCCGTCAGTCCTCTATAACCACTAGGTTACCTGTCTCCCTAGACAGTCCTCTATAACCACTAGGTTACCTGTCTCCCTAGACAGTCCTCTATAACCACTAGGTTACCTGTCTCCCCAGTCAGTCCTCTCTAACCACTAGGTTACCTGTCTCCCCAGACAGTCCTCTATAACCACTAGGTTACCTGTCTCCCCAGACAGACCTCTCTAACCACTAGGTTACCTGTCTCCCCTGTCAGTCCTCTATAACCACTAGGTTACCTGTCTCCCCAGTCAGTCCTCTATAACCACTAGGTTACCTGTCTCCCCTGACAGTCCTCTATAACCACTAGGTTACCTGTCTCCCCAGACAGTCCTCTATAACCACTAGGTTATCTGTCTCCCCACTCAGTCCTCTATAACCACTAGGTTACCTGTCTCCCCAGACAGTCCTCTATAACCGCTAGATTACCTGTCTCCCCAGACAGTCCTCTATAACCACTAGTAATCCTGTCTCCCCAGACAGTCCTCTCTAACCACTAGGTTACCTGTCTCCCCCGTCAGTCCTCTATAACCACTAGGTTACCTGTCTCCCCAGACAGTCCTCTATAACCACTAGGTTACCTGTCTCCCCAGACAGTCCTCTATAACCACTAGGTTACCTGTCTCCCCAGACAGTCCTCTATAACCACTAGGTTACCTGTCTCCCCTGACAGTCCTCTATAACCACTAGGTTACCTGTCTCCCCAGACAGTCCTCTATAACCACTGGGTTACCTGTCTCCCCAGAAAGTTCTATATAACCACTAGGTTACCTGTCTCCCCAGACAGTTCTCTATAACCACTAGGTTACCTGTCTCCCCCGACAGTCCTCTCTAACCACTAGGTTACCTGTCTCCCCAGACAGTCCTCTCTAACCACTAGGTTACCTGTCTCCCTAGACAGTCCTCTATAACCACTAGGTTACCTGTCTCCCTAGACAGTCCTCTATAACCACTAGGTTACCTGTCTCCCCAGACAGTCCTCTATAACCACTAGTATTCCTGTCTCCCCTGACAGTCCTCTACAACCACTAGGTTACCTGTCTCCCTAGACAGTCCTCTATAACCACTAGTATTCCTGTCTCCCCTGACAGTCCTATATAACCACTAGGTTACCTGTCTCCCCAGACAGTTCTCTATAACCACTAGGTTACCTGTCTCCCCCGACAGTCCTCTCTAACCACTAGGTTACCTGTCTCCCCAGACAGTCCTCTATAACCACTAGGTTACCTGTCTCCCCAGACAGTCCTCTATAACCACTAGGTTACCTGTCTCCCTAGACAGTCCTATATAACCACTAGGTTACCTGTCTCCCCAGACAGTCCTCTCTAACCACTAGGTTACCTGTCTCCCTAGACAGTCCTCTATAACCACTAGGTTACCTGTCTCCCCAGACAGTCCTCTATAACCACTAGTATTCCTGTCTCCCCTGACAGTCCTCTATAACCACTAGTATTCCTGTCTCCCTGACAGTCCTATATAACCACTAGGTTACCTGTCTCCCTAGACAGTCCTCTATACCACTAGTATTCCTGTCTCCCCTGACAGTATAACCCTGTCTCCCTGACAGACTAGTATTCCTGTCTCCCCTGACAGTCCTCTACAACCATTCCTGTCTAGTAGGATTCCTGTCTCCCCAGACAGTCCTCTATAACCACTAGTATTCCTGTCTCCCCTGACAGTCCTCTACAACCACTAGGTTACCTGTCTCCCTAGACAGTCCTCTATAACCACTAGTATTCCTGTCTCCCCTGACAGTCCTATATAACCACTAGGTTACCTGTCTCCCCAGACAGTTCTCTATAACCACTAGGTTACCTGTCTCCCCCGACAGTCCTCTCTAACCACTAGGTTACCTGTCTCCCCAGACAGTCCTCTATAACCACTAGGTTACCTGTCTCCCCAGACAGTCCTCTATAACCACTAGGTTACCTGTCTCCCTAGACAGTCCTATATAACCACTAGGTTACCTGTCTCCCCAGACAGTCCTCTCTAACCACTAGGTTACCTGTCTCCCTAGACAGTCCTCTATAACCACTAGGTTACCTGTCTCCCCAGACAGTCCTCTATAACCACTAGTATTCCTGTCTCCCCTGACAGTCCTCTATAACCACTAGTATTCCTGTCTCCCCTGACAGTCCTATATAACCACTAGGTTACCTGTCTCCCTAGACAGTCCTCTATAACCACTAGTATTCCTGTCTCCCCTGACAGTCCTATATAACCACTAGTATTCCTGTCTCCCCTGACAGTCCTATATAACCACTAGTATTCCTGTCTCCCCTGACAGTCCTCTACAACCACTAGGATTCCTGTCTCCCCAGACAGTCCTCTATAACCACTAGGATTCCTGTCTCCCCAGACAGTCCTCTATAACCACTAGTATTCCTGTCTCCCCAGACAGTCCTCTATAACCACTAGGATTCCTGTCTCCCCAGACAGTCCTCTATAACCACTAGTATTCCTGTCTCCCCTGACAGTCCTATATAACCACTAGTATTCCTGTCTCCCCTGACAGTCCTATATAACCACTAGTATTCCTGTCTCCCCTGACAGTCCTCTACAACCACTAGGATTCCTGTCTCCCCAGACAGTCCTCTATAACCACTAGGATTCCTGTCTCCCCAGACAGTCCTCTATAACCACTAGTATTCCTGTCTCCCCAGACAGTCCTCTATAACCACTAGTATTCCTGTCTCCCCAGACAGTCCTCTATAACCACTAGTATTCCTGTCTCCCCTGACAGTCCTATATAACCACTAGTATTCCTGTCTCCCCTGACAGTCCTCTACAACCACTAGGATTCCTGTCTCCCCAGACAGTGTTCAATACTGTGAGTCAGTTCCCTGGCTCTGTGTCCTATTGAATAATACATGGATGCTGTAATCTTATTATATATATTTATATCATGATATTATTGTGTGTTGTAATGCCAGAGACAAACACAGAGCTCCAGTTCTGTTGAATCACAACTGATTTACGTCATTTTAGCAGAACCACATAGTAGCAATTGGAGTTAAGGGCCTTTCTCAAGGGCACATCGGCAGATTATTGACCTCGTCGGCTCGGGGATTGGAACCAGCAACTTTCGTTTCCTGGTCCATTGGTCCTGGTTACTAACATCAGCTTTAAGCACACATATAAACCACAACAAACATCACACAGCCTGTCTCTCTGGGCCTGTCTACAGGACACACAGCCTGTCTCTCTGGGCCTGTCTACAGGACACACAGCCTGTCTCTCTGGGCCTGTCTGCAGGACACACAGCCTGTCTCTCTGGGCCTGTCTGCAGGACACACAGCCTGTCTCTCTGGGCCTGTCTGCAGGACACACAGCCTGTCTCTCTGGGCCTGTCTGCAGGACACACAGTCTGTTGCTCTGTAGAGACATCGGCAGGTAGAAATGTAGAGCCGTAGATCCGACAAGAGAAACGTTACAACATCAGCTAGATGGTAGCACACTGTGAGCCAGTCCATATTGATAGATGGTAGGTATAACTGTGTTCAACACGGTGAGTCAGTCCATATTGCTAGATGGTATAACTGTGTTCAACACTGTGAGTCAGTCCATATTGCTAGATGGTATAACAGTGTTCCACACGGTGAGTCAGTCCATATTGCTAGATGGTAGCACACTGTGAGCCAGTCCATATTGATAGATGGTAGGTATAACTGTGTTCAACACTGTGAGTCAGTCCATATTGCTAGATGGTATAACTGTGTTCCACACGGTGAGTCAGTCCATATTGCTAGATGGTATAACTGTGTTCCACACGGTGAGTCAGTCCATATTGCTAGATGGTAGGTATAACTGTGTTCAACACGGTGAGTCAGTCCATATTGATAGATGGTAGGTATAACTGTGTTCAACACGGTGAGTCAGTCCATATTGATAGATGGTATAACTGTGTTCCATACTGTGAGTCAGTCCATATTGCTAGATGGTAGCACACTGTGAGTCAGTCCATATTGCTAGATGGTAGCACACTGTGAGTCAGTCCATATTGCTAGATGGTAGGTATAACAGTGTTCCACACGGTGAGTCAGTCCATATTGCTAGATGGTATAACAGTGTTCCACACGGTGAGTCAGTCCATATTGCTAGATGGTATAACAGTGTTCCACACTGTGAGTCAGTCCATATTGCTAGATGGTATAACTGTGTTCAACACTGTGAGTCAGTCCATATTGCTAGATGGTATAACTGTGTTCAACACTGTGAGTCAGTCCATATTGATAGATGGTATAACTGTGTTCCACACTGTGAGTCAGTCCATATTGCTAGATGGTATAACTGTGTTCAACACTGTGAGTCAGTCCATATTGCTAGATGGTATAACTGTGTTCAACACTGTGAGTCAGTCCATATTGATAGATGGTATAACTGTGTTCCACACTGTGAGTCAGTCCATATTGCTAGATGGTATAACTGTGTTCAACACTGTGAGTCAGTCCATATTGATAGATGGTATAACTGTGTTCAACACTGTGAGTCAGTCCATATTGCTAGATGGTAGCACACTGTGAGTCAGTCCATATTGCTAGATGGTAGCACACTGTGAGTCAGTCCATATTGCTAGATGGTAGGTATAACTGTGTTCAACACTGTGAGTCAGTCCATATTGATAGATGGTATAACTGTGTTCAACACGGTGAGTCAGTCCATATTGCTAGATGGTATAACTGTGTTCAACACTGTGAGTCAGTCCATATTGATAGATGGTATAACTGTGTTCAACACGGTGAGTCAGTCCATATTGCTAGATGGTAGGTATAACTGTGTTCAACACTGTGAGTCAGTCCATATTGATAGATGGTATAACTGTGTTCAACACGGTGAGTCAGTCCATATTGCTAGATGGTATAACTGTGTTCAACACTGTGAGTCAGTCCATATTGATAGATGGTATAACTGTGTTCAACACGGTGAGTCAGTCCATATTGATAGATGGTAGGTACAACAGTGTTGAGTTGTGGACCCGTAACCTTTCTGTAGTTGGCCTGCCAGTTGTGGACCTACAATACTTAGACCCATGACATCACAAATGGCCCCCATCTCTTTGTCAAAATATTTCCAGTGCAGTGCTGATGTGGTCCAGACGGTCCCAGAGCTGAGGCTCGACAAGCGTGACTGGGCATGAGAGAGCAGGGTGATTGAAACAGAAAGGTTCCCCAGGGTTGGAGTTTGGTTTGGCAGCTAACTAAAGTTTAGAGGGCCAGGTTTGATGATGATGGGGTTGGGCTCTACGTTCACCACTACGCACACTACAGAAGAACTTTCTAACTATGGCTGGCCTGTAACGGTTTTCGTCCTCCTCTTCTGAGGAGGAGTAGGAAGGATCGGACCAATGCGCAGCGTGGCAAGTGTTCGTTATATTTTTAATCAAAATTGAACACTACACAAACTGAAAACGAAACAGTTATGTGTGAAAGACACAGACACAGAAAACAACCACCCACAACCAAAATGGGGAAAACAGGCTTCCTAAGTATGATTCTCAATCAGAGACAACGATCGACAGTTGCCTTTGATTGAGAACCATACCAGGCAAAACACAGAAATACAACATAGAAAAAATAACATAGACTACCCACCCCAACTCACGCCCCGACCAGACATAATAAAGGAACTAAGGTCAGAATGTGACATGGCATTTATTACGGCTGACCTTAACCAGGGCTGGTCTTAACCAGGGCTGACCTTAACCAGGGCTGGTCTTTATTACGGCTGACCTTAACCAGGGCTGGTCTTAACCAGGGCTGACCTTAACCAGGGCTGAACCTTAACCAGGGCTGGTCTTTATTACGGCTGACCTTAACCAGGGCTGGTCTTAACCAGGGCTGGTCTTAACCAGGGCTGGTCTTAACCAGGGCTGACCTTAACCAGGGCTGAACCTTAACCAGGGCTGGTCTTTATTACGGTTGACCTTAACCAGGGCTGGTCTTAACCAGGGCTGGTCTTAACCAGGGCTGGTCTTAACCAGGGCTGACCTTAACCAGGGCTGAACCTTAACCAGGGCTGGCCTTTATTACGGCTGACCTTAACCAGGGCTGGTCTTTATTACGGTTGTCTTAACCAGGGCTGGTCTTAACCAGGGCTGGCCTTAACCAGGGCTGCTCTTAACCAGGGCTGGCCTTTATTACGGCTGACCTTAACCAGGGCTGGTCTTAACCAGGGCTGCCCTTTATTACAGCTGACCTTAACCAGGGCTGGTCTTAACCAGGGCTGGTCTTAACCAGGGCTGGTCTTTATTACAGCTGACCTTAACCAGGGCTGGTCTTAACCAGGGCTGGTCTTTATTACGGCTGACCTTAACCAGGGCTGGTCTTAACCAGGGCTGCCCTTTATTACAGCTGACCTTAACCAGGGCTGGTCTTAACCAGGGCTGGTCTTTATTACGGCTGACCTTAACCAGGGCTGGTCTTAACCAGGGCTGGTCTTAACCAGGGCTGGTCTTAACCAGGGCTGGTCTTTATTACGGCTGACCTTAACCAGGGCTGGTCTTAACCAGGGCTGGTCTTAACCAGGGCTGCCCTTTATTACAGCTGACCTTAACCAGGGCTGGTCTTAACCAGGGCTGGTCTTTATTACGGCTGACCTTAACCAGGGCTGGTCTTTATTACGGCTGACCTTAACCAGGGCTGGTCTTTATTATGGCTGACCTTGTCCAGGGCTGGTCTTAACCAGGGCTGACCTTAACCAGGGCTGAACCTTAACCAGGGCTGGTCTTTATTACGGCTGACCTTAACCAGGGCTGGCCTTTATTACGGCTGACCTTAACCAGGGCTGGTCTTAACCAGGGCTGGTCTTAACCAGGGCTGGTCTTTATTACGGCTGACCTTAACCAGGGCTGGTCTTTATTACGGCTGACCTTAACCAGGGCTGGTCTTAACCAGGGCTGGTCTTAACCAGGGCTGGTCTTTATTACGGCTGACCTTAACCAGGGCTGGTCTTAAACAGGGCTGGTCTTAACCAGGGCTGGTCTTAACCAGGGCTGGTCTTTATTACGGCTGGTCTTAACCAGGGCTGGCCTTTATTATGGCTGACCTTAACCAGGGCTGGTCTTAACCAGGGCTGGTCTTAACCAGGGCTCGTCTTAACCAGGGCTGACCTTAACCAGGGCTGGCCTTTACCAGGGCTGACCTTAATCAGGGCTGACCTTAACCAGGGATGGCCTTTGTTACGGCTGGCCTTAACCAGGACTGTCCTTTATTACGGCTGACTTTATCCAGGGCTGGTCTTAACCAGGGCTGGTCTTAACCAGGGCTGGTCTTTATTACGGCTGACTTTATCCAGGGCTGGTCTTAACCAGGGCTGGTCTTAACCAGGGCTGGTCTTAACCAGGGCTGACCTTAACCAGGGCTGGCCTTAACCAGGGCTGGTCTTAACCAGGGCTGGTCTTAACCAGGGCTGGCCTTTATTACGGCTGACTTTATCCAGGGCTTGTCTTAACCAGGGCTGGTCTTAACCAGGGCTGGCCTTTATTATGGCTGACCTTAACCAGGGCTGGTCTTAACCAGGGCTGGTCTTAACCAGGGCTTGCCTTTATTACAGCTAACCTTAACCAGGGCTGGCCTTTATTATGGCTGACCTTAACCAGGGCTTACCTTAACCAGGGCTGGCCTTTACCAGGTACATACGAGCATGAAAACCCAGCAGCATTGCAGCTATTGACACAAATAGGTGCGCTTGGCGCCTAGTACTGTCAAGACTGCTCCCGTTTCCCCCCCTGGCGCTTGAGGGTGCCAGGCTACCTTGCATCAGGCACTCCTTTCATCCATTACGCACACCTGCCTTCCCTCGTCACGCACATCATCGATATAGGACTCACCTGGACTCACTATTCACCTGTTATTACCTCCCCTATATTTGTCAGTTTCTCAGCTCTGTTCCCCAGCTCTGTTCCCCAGCTCAGTTCCCCAGCTCTGTTCCCCATGTCAGTTCCCCAGCTCTGTTCCCCATGTCAGTTCCCCAGCTCTGTTCCCCATGTCAGTTCCCCAGCTCTGTTCCTCAGCTCTGTTCCCCAGCTCTGTTCCCCAGCTCTGTTCCCTCCCAGCTCTGTTCCCCAGCTCTGTTCCCTCCCAGCTCTGTTCCCCAGCTCTGTTCCCCAGCTCTGTTCCCTCCCAGCTCTGTTCCCTCCCAGCTCTGTTCCCCAGCTCTGTTCCCCAGCTCTGTTCCCCAGCTCTGTTCCCCAGCTCTGTTCCCTCCCAGCTCAGTTCCCCAGCTCTGTTCCCCAGCTCTGTTCCCTCCCAGCTCTGTCCCTCCCAGCTCTGTTCCCCAGCTCTGTTCCCTCCCAGCTCTGTTCCCCAGCTCTGTTCCCTCCCAGCTCTGTTCCCCAGCTCTGTTCCCTCCCAGCTCTGTTCCCCAGCTCTGTTCCCTCCCAGCTCTGTTCCCCAGCTCTGTTCCCTCCCAGCTCTGTTCCCTCCCAGCTCTGTTCCCCAGCTCTGTTCCCTCCCAGCTCTGTTCCCCAGCTCTGTTCCCTCCCAGCTCTGTTCCCCACCTCTGTTCCCTCCCAGCTCTGTTCCCCACCTCTGTTCCCTCCCAGCTCTGTTCCCTCCCAGCTCTGTTCCCCAGCTCTGTTCCTTCCCAGTCTGTTCCCCAGCTCTGTTCCCCAGCTCTGTTCCCCAGCTCAGTTCCCCAGCTCAGTTCCCCAGCTATGTTCCCCAGCTCAGTTCCCCAGCTCAGTTCCCCAGCTCAGTTCCCCAGCTCTGTTCCTCAGCTCAGTTCCCTCCCAGTTCAGTTCCCCAGCTCTGTTCCCTCCCAGCTCAGTTCCCCAGCTCTGTTCCCTCCCAGCTCAGTTCCCCAGCTCAGTTCCCCAGCTCTGTTCCTCAGCTCAGTTCCCTCCCAGCTCTGTTCCCTCCCAGCTCTGTTCCCCAGCTCTGTTCCCTCCCAGCTCAGTTCCCCAGCTCTGTTCCCTCCCAGCTCTGTTCCCCAGCTCTGTTCCCCAGCTCTGTTCCCTCCCAGCTCAGTTCCCCAGCTCTGTTCCCTCCCAGCTCTGTTCCCCAGCTCTGTTCCCTCCCAGCTCAGTTCCCCAGCTCTGTTCCCTCCCAGCTCTGTTCCCCAGCTCTGTTCCCTCCCAGCTCTGTTCCCTCCCAGCTCAGTTCCCCAGCTCTGTTCCCTCCCAGCTCAGTTCCCCAGCTCAGTTCCCCAGCTCTGTTCCCTCCCAGCTCTGTTCCCCAGCTCTGTTCCCTCCCAGCTCAGTTCCCCAGCTCAGTTCCCCAGCTCTGTTCCCTCCCAGCTCTGTTCCCCAGCCCTGTTCCCTCCCAGCTCAGTTCCCCAGCTCTGTTCCCTCCCAGCTCTGTTCCCCAGCTTTGTTCCCTCCCAGCTCTGTTCCCTCCCAGCTCTGTTCCCTCCCAGCTCAGTTCCCCAGCTCTGTTCCCTCCCAGCTCAGTTCCCCAGCTCAGTTCCCCAGCTCTGTTCCCTCCCAGCTCTGTTCCCCAGCTCTGTTCCCTCCCAGCTCAGTTCCCCAGCTCTGTTCCCTCCCAGTTCAGTTCCCCAGCTCTGTTCCCTCCCAGCTCAGTTCCCCAGCTCTGTTCCCTCCCAGCTCTGTTCCCCAGCTCTGTTCCCTCCCAGCTCAGTTCCCCAGCTCTGTTCCCTCCCAGCTCTGTTCCTCAGCTCAGTTCCCTCCCAGCTCTGTTCCCTCCCAGCTCTGTTCCCCAGCTCTGTTCCAGCCCAGCTCAGTTCCCCAGCTCTGTTCCCTCCCAGTTCAGTTCCCCAGCTCTGTTCCCTCCCAGCTCAGTTCCCCAGCTCTGTTCCCTCCCAGCTCTGTTCCCCAGCTCTGTTCCCTCCCAGCTCAGTTCCCCAGCTCTGTTCCCTCCCAGCTCAGTTCCCTAGCTCTGTTCCCTCCCAGCTCTGTTCCCCAGCTCTGTTCCCTCCCAGCTCTGTTCCCTCCCAGCTCTGTTCCCTCCCAGCTCAGTTCCCCAGCTCTGTTCCCTCCCAGCTCAGTTCCCCAGCTCAGTTCCCCAGCTCTGTTCCCCAGCCTCCCAGCAGTTCCCCAGCTCAGTTCCCCAGCTCTGTTCCCTCCCAGCTCTGTTCCCCAGCTCAGTTCCCCAGCTCTGTTCCTCCCAGCTCTGTTCCCTCCCAGCTCAGTTCCCCAGCTCTGTTCCCTCCCAGCTCAGTTCCCCAGCTCAGTTCCCCAGCTCTGTTCCCTCCCAGCTCTGTTCCCCAGCTCTGTTCCCTCCCAGCTCAGTTCCCCAGCTCAGTTCCCCAGCTCTGTTCCCTCCCAGCTCTGTTCCCCAGCTCTGTTCCAGCCCAGCTCAGTTCCCCAGCTCTGTTCCCTCCCAGTTCAGTTCCCCAGCTCTGTTCCCTCCCAGCTCAGTTCCCCAGCTCTGTTCCCTCCCAGCTCAGTTCCACAGCTCTGTTCCCTCCCAGCTCAGTTCCACAGCTCTGTTCCCTCCCAGCTCAGTTCCCCAGCTCTGTTCCCTCCCAGCTCTGTTCCCCAGCTCTGTTCCCTCCCAGCTCTGTTCCCTCCCAGCTCTGTTCCCTCCCAGCTCAGTTCCCCAGCTCTGTTCCCTCCCAGCTCAGTTCCCCAGCTCAGTTCCCCAGCTCTGTTCCCTCCCAGCTCAGTTCCCCAGCTCTGTTCCCTCACAGCTCTGTTCCCAGCTCTGTTCCCTCCCAGCTCAGTTCCCCAGCTCTGTTCCCTCCCAGCTCTGTTCCCCAGGTCAGTTCCCCAGCTCAGTTCCCCAGCTCTGCATTGATTGTTTTTTGTTTGTGTTACCTGTTTGCTGCCGCTGTTCCTGTCTCATTTCATGTCCGTTATTTATTAAATGTGTTACTCGTCATTCCATGTCAAGTACCATACCCCGTTCAAAGGCACTTCAATATTTGTTCTTGCCCATTCACCCTCTGAATGGCACACATACACAATCCATGTCTCAATTGTCTCAAGGCTTAAAAATCCTTCTTTAACCTGTCTCCTCCCCTTCATCTACATTGAAGTTGAACAAATTACATCAATAAGGGATCATAGCTTTCACCTGGATTCAACTGGTCAGTCGGTGTCATGGAAAGAGCAGGTGTTCTTAATGTTTTGTACACTCGGTGTACACTGCATATAATAATATATTTGATGATAGTTGCAGGAATCCTTCTAATTGTGTTCTTTACACTTGTTAAGTGTGTTTTCATCAAATACCCCCACAACTGTGATTTATGGACCAGCCCAGAGGAAGGGCCAACAGTTATTCTACTGGTCGGATTGCTGAACTCTGATCCATGGGGGACATGAAAAACCATTATGGCACAACATTATCCTAGAATCTTTCTATGTAAACACACACACAAGACAGCTGTCAATGTCACCTTTACGTGTGAAAGTTGTAGTGTGTGAGTGGCATTGACAGCTGTGGTAGGCTGTGTGGCAGTCACGATGAAGGCAGAGTCTCTCTCTGTCTGTCTGTCTGTCTGTCTGTCTGTCTGTCTGTCTGTCTGTCTGTCTGTCTGTCTGTCTGTCTGTCTGTCTGTCTGTCTGTCTGTCTGTCTGTCTGTCTGTCTGTCTGTCTGTCTGTCTGTCTGTCTGTCTGTCTGTCTGTCTGTCTGTCTGTCTGTCTGTCTGTCTGTCTGTCTGTCTGTCTGTCTGTCTGTCTGTCTGTCTGTCTGTCTGTCTGTCTGTCTCTGTCCCTCTCTCTTTCTCTTTCTCTCTCTTGCTCTCTCACTCTTTCTCTTTCTCTCTCTCTTTCTCTTTCTCTCTCTTGCTCTCTCACTCTTTCTCTTTCTCTCTCTCGCTCTCTCACTCTCTCTGTCTGCTTGTTTTAGTCAAACTCAAATCTTTCTTACTTATTGGGCCATCAGTGTCTCTCAACCAGACCAGCAGTGTCTCTCAACCAGACCAGCAGTGTCTCTCAACCAGACCAGCAGTGTCTCTCAACCAGACTAGCAGTGTCTCTCAACCAGACCAGCAGTGTCTCTCAACCAGACCAGCAGTAGCAGGAGGTGGTGAGTAACCAGCCTGAGACCCAAAGTCTTAGTTTAGCTCCCTATACTAAAGCCTAGGTTCTAGCTCAGCAGGCTAACAGTCATGTGACGCACACACCACCCTGACGAAGATGTTGTTCAGACAGCCATTGAGGTGAGAGGGTGTTAGTATGTGTGTGTGTGTTCAGACAGCCATTGAGGTGAGAGGGTGTGTGTGTGTTCCCCCAGCCCTGGCTAGACTTAGCGTGGTTATTTATAGCCCAGCAGACCATCAAGTCCTCCCCCAGCCCTGGCTAGACTTAGCGTGGTTATTTATAGCCCAGCAGACCATCAAGTCCTCCCCCAGCCCTGGCTAGACTTAGCGTGGTTATTTATAGCCCAGCAGACCATCAAGTCCTCCCCCAGCCCTGACTAGATGTAACATGGTTATTTATAGCCCAGCAGACCATCAAGTCCTCCCCCAGCCCTGGCTAGACTTAGCGTGGTTATTTATAGCCCAGCAGACCATCAAGTCCTCCCCCATCCCTGACTAGACGTAACATGGTCATTTATGGCCCAGCAGACCATCAAGTCCTCCCCCAGCCCTGGCTAGACGTAACATGGTCATTTATAGCCCAGCAGACCATCAAGTCCTCCCCCAGCCCTGGCTAGACTTAACATGGTCATTTATAGCCCAGCAGACCATCAAGTCCTCCCCCAGCCCTGGCTAGACGTAACATGGTCATTTATAGCCCAGCAGACCATCAAGTCCTCCCCCAGCCCTGGCTAGACTTAACATGGTCATATATAACCCATCAGACCCCCCGCCTAGCCCTGGCTAGACTTAACATGGTCATATATAACCCATCAGACCATCCCCCCCCGCCTAGCCCTGGCTAGACTTAACATGGTCAATTACAGCCCAGCAGACCATCAATCTTAATAGAGGAGAGAAGAGCAAAGAGCTGATGAAGCCATAAACATGATCACTATTCAAACGGAGGGAGGGAGGGAGGGAGGGAGGGAGGGAGGGAGGGAGGGAGGGAGGGAGCGAGAGAAAGAGAGAGAGAGGGAGGTGTGTAACATGCTGACCACATCGCTCGCGTAGCATGTGCGAGCGTTGCAAAATACATTTACATGTTATTCATTATATCCAAGATGGCGTGTGTTTGTCTTGTCCCGTGTAAAGTTTCTTTCTTCAGGTATTTTTTCGTATATATTTTAATGTCACTTTCCATCTACAAACTAAATATACTTTCCTGCAACCCGCCTCACCCAGTGTGGTACGGACCTGCTGTTTTTATACCGTATAACTGGGACCTCCATCAGGGGCTAGCCAGCTAATTAGCTACTAGCTAGTAGTCATTGTTCACCACTGCTAGCGGTCTTCACCTTTAGCTCAGACACCAGCCAGCTTCAGCTCGGTCAATACCTGCCAGTCTGCACAGCGCGATATCAACCCAGAGCATATCGGACTGCTTCTCTCTACCACATCACCAGATTCCTGCCACAAGCTCTGGACCATTACACCGGCTCATCGCAGCAAGCTAGCTGCAATCGAGTGGCTATTGTTGGCTAAAGCCTCTGTCCCTAAGCAAGCACCAGTTAGCCTTGAGCTGGCCTCGAGTTAAGCCCATCTCCCGGCTAGCCGATGAAGTATACCAGCTATTTCTTTGGTTGCAATACCTCTTTTTCCAATTGGCCTGGACCCTTTATTGTCGACACGGAGCCCCGCGGATCCACGACTGGTCTGCCGACGTAATCGTCCGATGTGGTTTCAACAGGCTTTTTCGCCGAAGACCCATCTGCTAGCCCCTAGCTAGCTTTCTGAACGCGGTGTATCCAGCTTGCCTAGCGTAGTAGCGACTATCGAACTGCTCCCTGACTCACCTATTGCTGCTCATTGGACCATATGATCACTCATATGCTGAACAGTTCCCTAACACGGTACCTCATTTTGTTTATCTGTCGGCCCCACCCTCGAACTCAGCTCCTGTATGTACCTAACTGACCAGCTCTGCCATTTCATCGCCATTTACCCGTTGTTGTCTTAGCTTTCCTGATCAACACCTGTGATTGCTTTATGCCTCTCTCTAATGTCAATATGCCTTGTCTTCTGCTGTTTCAGTTAGTTCTTACTGTTTTATTTCACTGTAGAGCCCCCTAGTCCTCTTTTGTCCCACCCCCACACATGTGGATTAACTGGTCCTTCCAGAGGTGCAACATCTCTAATTGTCACTCAATGCCTAGGTTTAATATTTAGTCAGCCACCAATTGTGCAAGTTCTCCCACTTAAAAAGATGAGAGAGGCCTGTAATTTTCATCATAGGTACACTTCAACTATGACAGACAAAATTAGAAAAATAAATCCAGAAAATCACATTGTAGGATTTGTTATGAATGTATTTGCAAATTATGGTGGAAAATAAGTATTTGGTCACCTACAAACAAGCAAGATTTTTGGCTCTCACAGACCTGTAACTTCTTCTTTAAGAGGCTCCTCTGTCCTCCACTCATTACCTGTATTAATGGCACCTGTTGGAACTTTTTATCAGTATAAAAGACACCTGTCCACAACCTCAAACAGTCACACTCCAAACTCCACTATGGCCAAGACCAAAGAGCTGTCAAAGGACACCAGAAACAAAATTGTAGACCTGCACCAGGCTGGGAAGACTGAATCTACAATAGGTAAGCAGCTTGGTTTGAAGAAATCAACTGTGGGAGCAATTATTAGGCAATGGAAGACATACAAGACCACTGATCATCTCCCTCGATCTGGGGCTCCACACAAGATCTCACCCCGTGGGGGTCAAAATTATCAGAAGCAAAAATCCCAGAACCCGAGGAGACCTAGTGAATGACCTGCAGAGAGCTGGGACCAAAGTAACAAAGCCTACCATCAGTAACACACTACGCCGCCAGGGACTCAAATCCTGCAGTGCCAGATGTGTCCCCCTGCTTAAGCCAGTACATGTCCAGGCCCGTCTGAAGTTTGCTAGAGAGCATTTGGGTGTTCCAGAAGAAGATTGGGAGAATGTCATATGGTCAGATGAAACCAAAATATAACTTTTTGGTAAAAACTCAACTCGTTGTGTTTGGAGGACAAAGATTGCTGAGTTGCATCCAAAGAACACCATACCTACTGTGAAGCATGGGGGTGGAGACATCATGCTTTGGGGCTGTTTTTCTGCAAAGGGACCAGAACGACTGATCAGTGTAAAGGAAAGAATGAATGGGGCCATGTATCGTGAGATTTTGAGTGAAAACCTCCTTCCATCAGCAAGGGCATTGAAGATGAAACGTGGCTGGGTCTTTCAGCATGACAATGATCCCAAACACACAGCCCGGGCAACGAAGGAGTGGCTTTGTAAGAAGCATTTCAAGGTCCTGGAGTGGCCTACAGTCTCCAGATCTCAATCCCATAGAACATCTTTGGAGGGAGTTGAAAGTCTGTGTTGCCCAGCAACAGCCCCAAAACATCACTGCTCTAGAGGAGATCTGCATGGAGGAATGGGCCAAAATACCAGCAAATACCAGAAAATAAGTATTTGGTCACCTACAAACACGCAAGATTTCTGGCTCTCACAGACCTTTAATTTCTTCTTCAAGAGGCTCCTCTGTCCTCCACTCATTACCTGTATTAATGGTACCTGTTTTTTAATTTAATTTAATTTATTTCACCTTTATTTAACAAGGTAGGCCAGTTGAGAACAAGTGCTCATTTACAACTGCGACCTGGCCAAGATAAAGCATAGCAGTGTGAACAGACAACAACACAGAGTTACACATGGAGTAAACAATAAACAAGTCAATAACACAGTAGAAAAAAAGAAAAAAATAGTCTATATACATTGTATGCAAAAGGCATGAGGAGGTAGGTGAATAATTACAATTTAGCAGATAAACACTGGAGTGATAAATGATCAGATGGTAGTGTGCAGGAAGATATACTATTGTGCAAAAGAGCAGAAAAGTAAATAAATAAAAACAGTATGGGGATGAGGTAGGTAAATTGGGTGGGCTATTTACCGATAGACCATGTACATCTGCAGCGATCGGTTAGCTGCTCAGATAGCAGATGTTTAAAGTTGGTGAGGGAGAAGTCTCCAACTTCAGCGATTTTTGCAATTCGTTCCAGTCACAGGCAGCAGAGAACTGGAAGGAAAGGCGGCCAAATGAGGTGTTGGCTTTAGGGATGATCAGTGAGATACACCTGCTGGAGCGCGTGCTACGGGTGGGTGTTGCCATCGTGACCAGTGAACTGAGATAAGGGGGAGCTTTACCTAGCATGGACTTCAAATCAAATCAAATGTATTTATATTGCCCTTCGTACATCAGCTGATATCTCAAAGTGCTGTACAGAAACCCAGCCTAAAACCCCAAACAGCAAGCAATGGAGGTGTAGAAGCACGGTAAAAATGATAAACTCCCTAGAAAGGCCAAAACCTAGGAAGAAACGTAGAGAGGAATCAGGCTACGTGGGGTGGCCAGTCCTCTTCTGGCTGTGCTGGGTGGAGATTATAACAGAACATGGCCAAGATGTTCAAATGTTCATAAATGACCAGCATGGTCCAATAATAATAAGGCAGAAAAGTTTAAACTGGAGCAGCAGCACGGCCAGGTGGACTGGGGACAGCAAGGAGTCATCATGTCAGGTAGTCCTGAGGCATGGTCCTAGGGCACAGGTCCTCCGAGAGAGAGAAAGGGAGAAAGAGAGAATTATAGAGAGCGCACTGAAATTCACACAGGACACCGAATAGGACAGGAGAAGTACTCCAGATATAACAAACTGACTCTAGCCCCCCGACACATAAACTACTGCAGCATAAATACTGGAGGCTGAGACAGGAGGGGTCAGGAGACACTGTGGCCCCATCCGAGGACACCCCTGGACAGGGCCAAACAGGAAGGATATAACCCCACCCACTTTGACAAAGCACAGAGTATAGCCCACAAAGATCTCCGCCACGGCACAACCCAAGGGGGGGGGGGGGGGGGCGCCAACCCATACAGGATGATCACATCAGTGATTCAACCCACTCAGGTGATGCACCCCTCCCAGGGACGGTATGAGAGAGCCCCAGTAAGCCAGTGACTCAGCCCCTGTAATAGAATGTGGTGATCGATGGTATCAAAAGCAGCACTAACGTCTAGGAGCACGAGGACAGATGCAGAGCCTCGGTCTGATGCCATTAACCTCTTGCTTCTACTTGGGACGCTTGCGTCCCAACTAGAGCTCTGGAAATGCAAATGCGCTACGCTAAATGCTAATAGTATTAGTTAAAATTCAAAAGTTCATTAAAATACACATGCAGGGTATCAAATTAAAGCTACACTCGTTGTGAATCCAGGCAACAAGTCAGATTTTTAAAATGCTTTTCGGCGACAGCATGAGAAGCTATTATCTGATAGCATGCACCAATACACTACAACACAAAAGCACAGCAGGGGACGTAAACAAAATAATTAGCATTTCGGCGTTACACAAACCGCACAATAAAATAGAAAACAGTCATTACCTTTCACCATCTTCTTTGTTGGCACTCCTAGATGTCCCATAAACACTATTGGGTCTTTATTTCGATTAAATCGGGCCATATAAAGCCAAGATATCGTTATATGTAGACTGTGTGATAAACGAAAAAAACAGCGATTTCACAACGTAACGTCATTTTTTAAAATTCAAAAAGTAGACGATAAACTTTCACAAAACACTTCGAAATACGTTTGTAATGTAGGTATTAGTAAACGTTAATAAGCGATAAAAATCATCCGTAGGCGATGTAAAAATCATTAGCTGTCGTCTTGGAAAAAATTTCATGAGAGAGCTCTTCCGGAATGATCTGGGCGGAGACCGGAGGTAAGTGGTGCCCCTGTTTCGGTTCAACCAAGAATCAAAGATGATTCAATTCACAAGCTTCGGTCTTATCTAATTCGGCTCACTGTTAACAATTTCTGGAAGTGGCGCAAGGATATTTATTTCCATTTTCTGTGATCAGGTTTTCCTGCGCTTTCCGATGTAACGCACGTTATGTTATAGCCACAGTCGTGATTTAACCAGTTTTAAAAACGTCCGAGGGTTTCCTATCCACACATTCTAACCATATGAACGTACTATATTCCTGGCATGAGTAGCAGGGCGCTGAAATGTTGCGCGATTTTTAACAAAATGTTCAAAAATGTAGAGGGTAGGAGCAACTAGTTTTAAAAGGTAATTTACCACCTTCACAAGTGCAGTCTCAGTGCTGTGATGGGGTCTAAAACCAGACTGAAGCATTTCATATACATTGTTTGTCTTCAGGAAGGCAGTGAGTTTCCGCGCAACAGCCTTTTCTAAAATGTTTGAGAGGAATGGAAGATTCGATATAGGCCGATAGTTTTTTATATTTTCTGGGTCAAGGTTTGGCTTTTTCAAGAGAGGCTTTATTACTGACACTTTTAGTGAGTTTGGTACACATCCAGTGGATAGAGAGCCGTTTATTATGTTCAACATAGGAGGGCCAAGCACAGGAAGCAGCTCTTTCAGTAGTTTAGTTGGAATAGGGTCCAGTATGCAGCTTGAAGGTTTAGAGGCCATGATTATTTTCATCATTGTGTCAAGAGATATAGTACTAAAACACTTGAGCGTCTCTCTTGATCCTAGGTCCTGGCAGAGTTGTGCAGACTCGGGACAACTGAGCTTTGAAGGAATACGCAGATTTAAAGAGGAGTCCGTAATTTGCTTTCTAATAATCATGATCTTTTCCTCAAAGAAGTTCATGAATTTATCACTGCTGAAGTGAAAGCCATCCTCTCTTGGGGAATACTGCTTTTTAGTTAGTTTTGCGACAGTATCAAAAAGGAATTTCGGTTTGTTCTTATTTTCCTCAATTAAGTTGGAAAAATAGGATGATCGAGCAGCAGCAAGGGCTCTTCGGTACTGCACGCTCGGGTATTTTCTGTGTACCAGGGAGCTAGTTTCTTATGAGAAATGTTTTTAGTTTTTAGGGGTGCAACTGCATCTAGGGTATTGCGCAAGGTTAAATTGAGTTCCTCAGTTAGGTGGTTAACTGATTTTTGTCCTCTGGCGTCCTTGGGTAGACAGAGGGAGTCTGGAAGGACATCAAGGAATCTTTGTGTTGTCTGTGAATTTATAGCACGACTTTTGATGTTCCTTGGTTGGGGTCTAAGCAGATTATTTGTTGCAATTGCAAACGTAATAAAATGGTGGTCCGATAGTCTAGGATTATGAGGAAAAACATTAAGATCCACAACATTTATTCCACGGGACAAAACTAGGTCCAGAGTATGACTGTGACAGTGAGTGGGTCCAGAGACATGTTGGACAAAACCCACTGAGTCGATGATGGCTCCGAAAGCCTTTTGGAGTGGGTCTGTGGACTTTTCCATGTGAATATTAAAGTCACCAAAGATTAGAATATTATCTGCTATGACTACAAGGTCCGATAGGAATTCAGGGAACTCAATGAGGAACGCTGTATGTGGCCCAGGAGGCCTGTAAACAGTAGCTATAAAAAAGTGATTGAGTAGGCTGCGTAGATTTCATGACTAGAAGCTCAAAAGACGAAAACATCATTTTTTTTTTGTAAATTGAAATTTGCTATCGTAAATGTTAGCAACACCTCCGCCTTTGCGGGATGCGCTGGGGATATGGTCACTAGTGTAGCCAGGAGGTGAGGCCTCATTTAACACAGTAAATTCATCAGGCTTAAGCCATGTTTCAGTCAGGCCAATCACATCAAGATTATGATCAGTGATTAGTTCATTGACTATAATTGCCTTTGAAGTAAGGGATCTAACATTAAGTAGCCCTATTTTGAGATGTGAGGTATCATGATCTCTTTCAATAATGACAGGAATGGAGGAGGTCTTTATCCTAGTGAGATTGCTAAGGCGAACCCCGCCATGTTTAGTTTTGCCCAACCTAGGTCAAGGCACAGACACGGTCTCAATGGGGATAGCTGAGTTGACTACACTGACTGTGCTAGTGGCAGACTTCACTATGCCTGGCCTGCACCCTATTTCATTGTGGAGCTAGAGGAGTTAGAGCCCTGTCTATGTTGGTAGATAAGATGAGTGCACCCCTCCATGTAGGATGGAGTCAGTCACTCCTCAGCAGGTCAGGCTTGGTCCTGTTTGTGTGTGAGTCCCAGAAAGAGGGCCAATTATCTACAAATGATCTACAAATTCTATCTTTTGGGAGGGGCAGAAAACAGTTTTCAACCAGAGATTGAGTTGTGAGACTCTGCTGTAGAGCTCATCACTCCCCCTAACTGGGAGGGGGCCAAAGACAATTACTTGATGCCGACACATCTTTCTAGCTGATTTACACGCTGAAGCTATGTTGCGCTTGGTGATCTCTGACTGTTTCATCCTAACATCGTTGCCTAATGATTGCGTCTGAAGCTGGGCTTGTAGCACAGTTAGTTTTACTAGGGTAAGTTTGGCGGCGCGAGTGAAGGAGGCTTTGTTGCGGAATAGAAAGCCGACTCTAGATTTGATTTTAGATTGGAGATGTTTGATATGAGTCTGGAAGGAGAGTTTACAGTCTAGCCAGACACCTAGGTACTTATAGATGTCCACATATTCTAGGTCGGAACCATCCAGGGTGGTGATGCTAGTCGGGCGAGCGGGGGCAGGCAGCGAATGGTTGAAAAGCATGCATTTGGTTTTACTAGCGTTTAAGAGCAGTTGGAGGCCACGGAAGGAGTGTTGTATGGCATTGAAGCTCGTTTGGAGGTTAGATAGCACAGTGTCCAAGGAAGAGCCAGAAGTATACAGTATGGTGTCGTCTGCGTAGAGTTGATTCAGGGAATCGCCTGCATCAAGAGCAACATCATTGATATATACAGAGAAAAGAGTCGGCCCGAGAATTGAACCCTGTGGCACCCCCATAGAGACTGCCAGAGGACCGGACAACATGCCCTCCGATTTGACACACTGAACTCTGTCTGCAAAGTAGTTGGTGAACCAGGCAAGGCAGTCATCCGAAAAACCGAGGCTACTGAGTCTGCCGATAAGAATATGGTGATTGACAGAGTCGAAAGCCTTGGCCAGGTCGATGAAGACGGCTGCACAGTACTGTCTTTTATCGATGGCGGTTATGATATCGTTTAGTACCTTGAGCGTGGCTGAGGTGCACCTGTGACCGGCTCGGAAACCAGATTGCACAGCGGAGAAGGTACGGTGGGATTCGAGATGGTCAGTGATCTGTTTGTTGACCAGGCTTTCGAAGACCTTCGATAGGCAGGGCAGGATGGATATAGGTCTGTAACAGTTTGGGTCCAGGGTGTCTCCCCCTTTGATGAGGGGGATGACTGTGGCAGCTTTCCAATCCTTGAGGATCTCAGATGATATGAAAGAGAGGTTGAACAGGCTGGTAATAGGGGTTGAGGGTCCAGATTGTCAAGACCAGCTGATTTGTATGGGTCCAGGTTTTGCAGCTCTTTCAGAACATCTGCTATCTGGATTTGGGTAAAGGAGAAGCTGGGGAGGCTTGGGCGAGTAGCTGCGGGGGGGCGGAGCTGTTGGGCGAGGTTGGAGTAACCAGGAGGAAGGCATGTCCAGCCGTTGAGAAATGCTTGTTGAAGTTTTTGATTATCATGGATTTATCAGTGGTGACCGTGTTACCTAGCCTCAGTGCAGTGGGCAGCTGGGAAGAGGTGCTCTTGTTCTCCATGGACTTTACAGTGTCCCAGAACTTTTTGGAGTTAGAGCTACAGGATGCAAATTTCTGCTTGAAAAAGCTGGCCTTTGCTTTCCTAACTGACTGTGTGTATTGGTTCCTGACTTCCCTGAACAGTTGCATATCACAGGGACTATTCGATGCTATTGCAGTCCGCCACAGGATGTTTTTGTGCTGGTCGAGGGCAGTCAGGTCTGGAGTGAACCAAGGGCTATATCTGTTCTTAGTTCTTCATTTTTTGAACGGAGCATGCTTATCTAAGATGGTGAGGAAGTTACTTTAAAGAATGACCAGGCATCCTCAACTGACGGGATGAGGTCAATATCCTTCCAGGATACCCATGCCAGGTCAATTAGAAAGGCCTGCTCCTAGAAGTGTTTTAGGGAGTGTTTGACAGTGATGAGGGGTGGTCGTTTGACTGCGGGCACGTAGCGGATACAGCCAATGAGGCAGTGATCGCTGAGATCGTGATTGAAGACAGCGGAGGTGTATTTGGAGGGCCAGTTGGTCAGGATGTCTATGAGGGTGCCCTTGTTTACAGATTTAGGGTTGTACCTGGTGGGTTCCTTGATGATTTGTGTGAGATTGAGGGCATCTAGCTTAGATTGTAGGACTGCCGGGGTGTTAAGCATGTCCCAGTTTAGGTCACCTAACAGAACAAACTCTGAAGCTAGATGGGGGGCAATCAATTTACAAATGGTGTCCAGGGCACA